>NC_092737.1:35416383-35568883 GCF_047496885.1 Scyliorhinus torazame
TGCATATCTGTCCGGATTGTTCTGGGCACAGATCAAGCAATTTTCAATGTAATGGGTTACATCGGCTTTTAAATCAGGCCACCAGCAGAGAAGTCTGAGGTGGGCTAGGGTGGGGTTCAATGCCTTGGTGTCCGTGATTGTCATGGAACTGACAAATGATCTGGTCCTGTCCTGGCTGGAACTACATAAATGCCTTCTTTAAATTGTGTTTTAAAACTTGTCATACGGGGCTGGGAAGGTTCCTTTTAAAACTTCCCTGAGTTTTTCATCTTCCTGCTGTGCCTTTGCTCGATCCTGAATGTTGGTCTGTGAGACCTGAACCGCGTGTACTGGGGGTGCTCTCGGGGGGATGGAGGAGGGGGGGGGGGGTTTCCAAAAGTAACCATGCCTGGAACCTGCCTTCGCCAGGGCGTCTGCTTTAACGTTACCGGGGGGGGGGGGGGGGGGGGTGAAGAACAGTGGTGACTGTGAACCTTAATTATGCCATATTTCCTATTTTTGGCTGTCTCGAGGATATGTCGGAGTAATGTGGCTGAGGGTAGGGGCTTTCCGTCTTCGGAAACAAATCCGCTAGTTTCCCACGGGTAGGAATTCCGTCAAACTATTACAGACATACAAACTGCCCGAATAGATGTCTGCTGGGGTTGGGAACGAGTCAGGGTGGTCGACAATGTAAGCGATTGCTGCCAGCTCTGCTGCCTGCGAGCCTAAGTGCCCTGCAACTTAAGTGAAATTTCTTCTAGGGAGTGCCCCTGCGCGTCTTCTACATAAATACCGCAACCGGTAATTCTCTTTCCGTTCAAAACTGTGGAGGAGCCATCCACACAAATTTTCAGGGGTGCGCACGTGTCTGTGGACTGGGGTTTCTGGGGTGTGCTACCTGTTTTCCTGGGAGGTGTCTGAGGTATAAATGGGCCTGTGTTGTGTTTTGTGGTGATGATCTCACACTCATGAGGGGTTCCTGCATATTGCAAATTAGGAAGGTGTGGATCTTGGTTCTTTTTACTGTGATGTCCCGTCCCTGTAAAGGAAGGGTCCAACGGGCTGCGTGGATTTGACTGACTGCGCCATCTTTAAGTCGACTGTCTAATAATAGCTGTGTTGGGGTGTGTTCAGTGAGAATGGTGATGGGGTTGAGTCCTGTAATGTAGGTGAAGTACTGCACTGCCCAAAAAACTGCGAGCAGGTGCCTTTCACAGGCAGAAAATCCTTGCTCTACGGGGTCTAACAAAGTGATGCGTATGCCACGGGGTGTAATTGGTCATGGCGTTCCTGGAGGAGCATGGCTGAAAGGGTTCAGTCGGTGCTTGCAACTTCGATTGCGTATGGGGAAAGTGGATCTGGGACCTGGGCTCTTTTTAAAGCATCCACGGCAGCTGTGTGCTGTGGAAGCCATTCCCAAGGTGCCTGCTTCTTGAGAAGGTCGGATAGGGGCGCTGCTTTTGTGGCAAAACCGTCGATATGGTTTCGGCAGTAGCTAACCAGTCCTAAAAGTGACCGGAGGGCTGAGACATTGTGGGGAAGGGGCAATTTGACGATCGAGTCAATTTTCTTTTGCTCGCTCTCGCGTTTACCGTGTGTGATCACTGTACCCAAGTAAATCACTTTTTCTTGCAAAATCTGGGCCTTCTTTGGGGTTGACTTTACATCCAATTTCTTTTCGGAGTGGTAGGAGTTCGGCGAGAAGCAAAATGTGCTCTCCCTTTGTGTCTGACTGTAGTAGCAAGTCATCTACATACTGGCGTGTTAGACCCCGTAGAGGAATTCATTGAATGTTTACAGGAGGGCTTTTTGGAACAGCTTGTGATGGAGCCCACGAGGGAACAGGCCATTCTGGACTTAGTGTTATGTAATGAGCCAGACTTGATTAAAGATTTTAAAGTAAGGGAACACTTAGGAGGCAGTGATCATAATATGGTAGATTTCAATCTCCAATTTGAAAGAAAGAAGGTAGAATCAGATGTAAAGGTGTTACAGTTAAATAAAGGTAACTACAGGGGCATGAGGGAGGAACTGACGAAAATCGACTGGGAGCAGAGCCTAGTGGGAAAGACAGTAGAACAGCAATGGCAGGAGTTTCTGGGAGTAATTGAGGACACAGTACAGAGGTTCATCTCTGAAAAGAGAGGTTATCAGAGGGGGGATTAGGCAGCCATGGCTGACAAAGGAAGTTAGGGAATGCATCAAAGCAAAAGAGAAAGCGTATAATGTGGCAAAGAGTAGTGGGAAGTCAGAAGATTGGGAAGGCTACAAAAACAAACAGAGGATAACAAAGAGAGAAATAAGGAAAGAGAGGATCAAATATGAAGGTAGGCTAGCCAGTAACATTAGGAATGATAGTAAAAGTTTCTTTAAATACATTAAAAACAAACGGGAGGCAAAAGTAGACATTGGGCCGCTCCAAAATGACGCTGGTAATCTAGTGATGGGAGACAAGGAAATAGCTGAGGAACTAAATAAGTACTTTGCATCAGTCTTCACAGTAGAAGACATGAGTAATATCCCAACAATTCAGGAGAGTCAGGGGGCAGAGTTGAATATGGTGGCCATCACAAAGGAGAAAGTGCTCGAGAAACTAAGAGGTCTAAAAATTGATAAATCTCTGGGCCCAGATGGGCTACATCCTAAAGTTCTAAAGGAGATAGCTGAAGAAATAGTGGAGGCGTTAGTTATGATCTTTCAAAAGTCACTGGAGTCAGGGAAAGTCCCAGAGGATTGGAAAATCGCTGTTTTAACCCCCCTGTTCAAGAAGGGAACAAGGAAAAAGATGGAAAATTATAGGCCAATTAGCCTAACCTCGGTTGTTGGCAAGATTCTAGAATCCATTGTTAAGGATGAGATTTCTAAATTCTTGGAAGTGCAGGGTCGGATTAGGACAAGTCAGCATGGATTTAGTAAGGGAAGGTCGTGCCTGAAAAACCTGGGGAGGGGGAGTTGTGGAAGGCACGTCAACTTATACTGTTGTCCCTGGAATGTAAAGGCAAATTTGTATTGGCACGCTTTTTCCAATGGAATGGACCAAAATCCATTACTAATGTCCAAAACCGAAAAATATTTTGACTGGAGTCCCTGTTTGAGCATGGTCTCGGGACTCGTGGCTACGGTGGGGGCTGCTACTGGCGTTACTTTGTTCAGTTCCCGGTAATCAATGGTCAGTCGCCATGATCCATCGGGTTTCCTGACGGGCCAAGTTGGTGCGTTGTTCGTGGAGGCTACTGAAATCCGTACTGCTTCTGGGGTCGGGACCTGTAATGTTCACAAAGCCAGCCAATTTGCCACAGTCGAGCTTGTGCTGTGCAAATGCTGCTTTGTGTTCCTGCAGGACTGCCCTAACGTGTTTGTCTGCACTAATGGTTCGAGGGTCGAACCAGAAGTCTACTGAGCTAATCCTGTTTTCATACTGTCCAACTGTGAGCGTGGCAGGGGCTCGTGCAGCCTTTGCCAGTTTCCAAACACACTTGTTTACTGGATCAAAAGAAAGGTTGTGGGAGCTCGTAGGGCTGCTTTCAAATCATTGCACTGTTTCTGCAATTTCTCTACCTGTTGCTCGGTTTCTTGTCTTACCAAGACCGCACGTTGCGTGTCCTGGTAGGCCTTATCATATTGGGTCTGAAAACTACTCAAATGGGCAAGGCAAGACTGGTGTGCCCTCTTGGCATCATCCACCTCTCTGTCCCTTGTTGCTAACTGTTGTCTAAAATCTTAATTCTCTTTCTCAAATTCGCTCACATCTCCCTCACTATTTCTGTCTCTCTCTATCTCTCTACGGAGCGTCCTAATGACCTCCTCTGTGCTTCACAATTGTGCCAAGCAGACACAATTGCCATCGGCTTGCGAGCTTTCCCTCAGCTCTTCTTGTGGATCTCTGACAGGTTCTCCCACCAAGTATGTCCTATACTCCCGGGACCTGTTCATTCGCGCAGAATTCGCTCCAAAGGGGCCATCCTTTCCCTTTGAGGTACTTTCTGATTTCCTCTTCCCATACGGGACACTGTCCTACTCTACTGGTCGCTGCGACCTCGAATTCCTGGGGGTTCATAAGGCGTTCCATTGCCTTCATTGCCATTTTCTCTATCTGGGTTCGCTACTGAATTTGGAACAAGGGGTGATAAAGTGGTGATGCAAACACGGGTACGGCTTACGCTAATTTCCGGCCTACAAAACTCCCGACAGTTTTACGCAACAAAATCTCTCAGATTTACCTTATATCCCTGTCAGTACGCATGCATTAACACACTTCCGACTCTCGGAGATTTGATCAGTATTGTTCTTACACTTGTGGTTTTTCTGTGTCTAATTGGATTCCAATTCAAATTTGGGTTCTCTCGGAGTGGTTAGGCCACTTCTAAGTCGAGTCCCACCAAAGTCGCCAGTAAATGTTGCTAATTGTATTTCTCTTAATTTGGCTCTGAAGATGGCGGCCAATATGGTCGCCTTCCTTAATTCTAATTACGTTTGCGCTAGAGTCGCCAGGTATCTTTTGATACCGCCACAAGGTTCAAAACCGAATACTGATCAAAGACTCGATACACCAGTTAGTAAGTTCAAACTCGATGCTCATTTATTTACACACACGGTCAAATATACTCATGCAAAAACTCTACAAACTAATCTATCACTACTGCTAAAAGCCTATACTTAGCTTCGGGCGCCCACTCAGTCAGAGGAACAATGGCCGTTGTTCGGTTCTGAGGCTGCTGGGGCCGAGTTGGTACAGAATAACAGCTAGGAGCGTCTGCTTGTCGCGTGCGTTGACCTTGGACTTACTTGTTTTGGTGTTGCTGTTGGGCAGGTCTCTCCTTGCTGAGAGCCGGGGCCACAAGAGAGCGATTCTCTCTTGGGGGATTCTTCTTATGCCCAAAAGGGGCTTGGCGCGCTTTTGGGCGGGCCTTGAACTTGGCCCCAATTAATTGGGCCGTTTCCCAATCGTTCTCATCGATTTCCTCCAATTGAGGGGTGGGTGCCCTGATTGCTGGGCGTGTCCTAGGTGGCCGTTGGCCTGCTTTGTTCTGGTCTCCTCTGGCGCCGGGATGTCTGTCTTGGTATTGTTTACTTAAATGTTAAATGTTTGTTCCCGGGGATGGCTCATTAGTATGGAAATGGTTTGCAGTATCGGTCTTGTCTGGGAGCTATGGCTCCAATCCACAGACAAACCCTGCACCTGCTTGCTTTCTTAGTATTGTCCATTTTCCCTGCAATCTTTGCAAAGTGTCCATTTTGTAATCGGGAAGTGGCCATCCCAGATGGCTCCCACAGGGGAGTGGGGAGAATGTGGGACTCGCTCCCACAGGGATTGGGGAGAATGTGGGACTCGCTCCCACAGGGAGTGGGGAGATTGTGGGACTCACTCCCACAGGGGAGTGGGGAGAATGTGGGACTCGCTCCCACAGGGAGTGGGGAGAATGTGGGATTCGCTCCCACAGGGAGTGGGGAGATTGTGGGGCTCGCTCCCACAGGGGAGTGGGGAGAATGTGGGATTCGCCCCCACAGGGAGTGGGGAGAATGTGGGACTCGCTCCCACAGGAGAGTGGGGAGAATGTGGGACTCGCTCCCACAGGGAGTGGGGAGAATGTGGGACTGGCTCCCACAGGGAGCGGGGAGAATGTGGGACTCGCTCCCACAGGGAGTGCGGAGAATGTGGGACTCGCTCCCCACAGGGAGTGGGGAGAATGTGGGACTCGCTCCCACAGGGAGTGGGGAGAATGTGGGACTTGCTCCCACAGGGAGCGGGGAGAATGTGGGACTCGCTCCCACAGGGAGTGGGGAGATTGTGGGACTCACTCCCACAGGGGAGTGGGGAGAATGTGGGACTCGCTCCCACAGGGAGTGGGGAGAATGTGGGATTCGCTCCCACAGGGAGTGGGGAGATTGTGGGGCTCGCTCCCACAGGGGAGTGGGGAGAATGTGGGATTCGCCCCCACAGGGAGTGGGGAGAATGTGGGACTCGCTCCCACAGGAGAGTGGGGAGAATGTGGGACTCGCTCCCACAGGGAGTGGGGAGAATGTGGGACTGGCTCCCACAGGGAGCGGGGAGAATGTGGGACTCGCTCCCACAGGGAGTGCGGAGAATGTGGGACTCGCTCCCCACAGGGAGTGGGGAGAATGTGGGACTCGCTCCCACAGGGAGTGGGGAGAATGTGGGACTTGCTCCCACAGGGAGCGGGGAGAATGTGGGACTCGCTTCCCACAGGGAGTGGGGAGAATGTGGGACTCGCTCCCACAGGGAGTGGGGAGAAAGTGGGACTCGCTCCCACAGGGGAGTGGGGAGAATGTGGGACTCGCTCCCACAGGGGAGTGGGGAGAATGGGGGACTCGCTCCCACAGGGAGTGGGGAGAATGTGGGACTCGCTCCCACAGGGAGTGGGGAGAATGTGGGACTCGCTCCCACAGGGAGTGGGGAGAATGTGGGACTCGCTCCCACAGGGAGTGGGGAGAATGTGGGACTCGCTCCCACAGGGAGTGGGGAGAATAAGTGACTCGCTCCTACAGGGAGTGGGGAGAATGTGGGATTCGCTCCCACAGGGAGTGGGGAGAATGTGGGACTCGCTCCTACAAGGGAGTGGGGAGAATGTGGGACTCGCTCCCACAGGGAGTGGGTAGAATGTGGGACTCGCTCCCAGAGGGGAGTGGGGAAAATGAGAGACTCGCTCCCACAGGAACTGGTCGAGGTGAACCATATCGCGACATTTAAGGGGGAAACGGGATAAGCACACAAAGGAGCAAGGAACACGGGGTTCTAGGTACTAGGGTTGATTTAGAAATTGGAGAAGTGTTTCAAGTCCATGGATTGATCTTGCAGACAGTGCGCTCTGCTCACTGGCCTAGCCTGGCGTCACAGTACGAACTGGGTATCGACTGGCGTCTGCTCTCCTCGGGCTGATTGCGTTTCCATACCAACCCATCTACATTCACACTGCAAGTTGTGTAAACTGTCTGCCAGTGGCTCCAGAACTGGGAGACAAGCGGCTGATCCTTAATCGTACCACTCGTTCATGATGGGGACAGTGTAGAGGGAGCTTTACTCTGTATCTAACCCCGTGCTGTATCTGTCCTGGGAGTGTTTGATGGGGACAGTGTAGAGGGAGCTTTACTCTGTATCTAACCCCGTGCTGTACCTGTCCTGGGAGTGTTTGATGGGGACAGTGTAGAGGGAACTTTACTCTGTATCTAACCCCGTGCTGTACCTGTCCTGGGAGTGTTTGATGGGGACAGTGTAGAGGGAACTTTACTCTGTATCTAACCCCGTGCTGTACCTGTCCTGGGAGTGTTTGAAGGGGACAGTGTAGAGGGAGCTTTACTCTGTATCTAACCCCGTGCTGTACCTGTCCTGGGAGTGTTTGAAGGGGACAGTGTAGAGGGAGCTTTACTCTGTATCTAACCCCGTGCTGTACCTGTCCTGGGAGTGTTTGATGGGGTCAGTGTAGAGGGAGCTTTACTCTGTATCTAACCCCGTGCTGTACCTGTCCTGGGAGTATTTGATGGGGTCAGTGTAGAGGGAGCTTTACTCTGTATCTAACCCCGTGCTCTTCCTGTCCTGGGAGTGTTTGATGGGGACAGTGTAGAGGGAGCTTTACTCTGTATCTAACCCCGTGCTCTTCCTGTCCTGGGAGTGTTTGATGGGGACAGTGTAGAGGGAGCTTTACTCTGTATCTAACCCCGTGCTGTACCTGTCCTGGGAGTGTTTGATGGGGACAGTGTAGAGGGAGCTTTACTCTGTATCTAACCCCGTGCTGTACCTGTCCTGGGAGTGTTTGATGGGGACAGTGTAGAGGGAGCTTTAGTCTGTATCTAACCCCGTGCTGTACCTGTCCTGGGAGTGTTTGATGGGGACAGTGTAGAGGGAGCTTTACTCTGTATCTAACCCCGTGCTGTACCTGTCCTGGGAGTGTTTGATGGGGACAGTGTAGAGGGAGCTTTACTCTGTATCTAACCCCGTGCTGTAGCTGTCCTGGGAGTGTTTGATGGGGACAGTGCAGAGGGAGCTTTACTCTGTATCTAACCCCGTGCTGTACCTGTCCTGGGAGTGTTTGATGGGGACAGTGTAGAGGGAGCTTTACTCTGTATCTAACCCCGTGCTGTAGCTGTCCAGGGAGTGTTTGATGGGGACAGTGTCGAGGGAGCTTTACTCTGTATCTAACCCCGTGCTGTACCTGTCCTGGGAGTGTTGGATGGAGACAGTGTAGAGGGAGCTTTACTCTGTATCTAACCCTGTGCTGTACCTGTCCTGGGAGTGTTTGATGGGGACAGTGTAGAGGGAGCTTTACTCTGTGTCTAACCCCGTGCTGTACCTGTGCTGGGAGTGTTTGATGGGGACAGTGTAGAGGGAACTTTACTCTGTATCTAACCCTGTGCTGTACCTGTCCTGGGAGTGTTTGATGGGGACAGTGTAGAGGGAGCGTTACTCTGTATCTAACCCCGTGCTGTACCTGTCCTGGGAGTGTTTGATGGGGTCAGTGCAGGGGGAGCTTTACTTTGTATCTAACCCTTCTGAGGGGCTGGATTTGAGGAGGAGACGGAATGAGGAGGGAGGGGAGGTGAGGAAGTGTGCAAGGACGGACAAGCTCTCAACTGCGTAGCCTGGTTTGGCGACCTCCACGTCTGCCGGTACACCTGAGCAACCACACGGAGAAGTGCTTTTGGAGTGATGGGACGGGAAATCCACAAGCCGGACTGTGCATGGCAAGATCCCAGAAGCAGCGATCTCTGCAATGCTGGCTATGGGGCGAATGGGACTTCGCCTCTGTCCCAACTCCAGTTAGTATTAAACTCGTCGCCACATCTCCCTCTGTGTCCCCGAACAGGTGCCGGAGTGTGGCGACTAGGGGCTTTTCACAGTAACTTCATTGCGGTGTTAATGTAAGCCGACTTGTGACAGTAATAAAGATTATTATTGTAAATTTCAAAACATGAGGATGGATTTTTGGTTGGTTAACGGGTTTGAGTTACTGATACAAGGCCGGTCTGCTAATCAGCCCTAGGATTGAATTGAATGACGGAATGGGCTGGGTGGGGCCTGTGTTGGATGGATGCAAGGCGGCAGACAGAGCCTCGAGAGAGAGAGAGGGGATGGAGACATAACACAGACGTTCAGCCAGGGACATTTTTATCTTTTGTCTTTTTCCGATCGCCACCCCTTGTGTCTGGAAAATAAAAAGCTGGATCGGCCTCGCATTTATTGCCCAACCCTAGTTGCCCCCTTCAGAGGTTGGTGGGTGAGCCGCCTTCTTGAGGCCGCTGCAGTCCGTGTGGTGTAGGTACACCCACTGTGCTGTTAGGGAGGGAGTTCCAGGGTGTTGCCCCGGCGACAGTGAAGGAACGGCCGATATATTTCCCAGTCGGGGTGGGGAGTGACTCGGAGGGGAACCTCCAGGTGGTGGGGTTCCCAGGTATCTGCTGCTCTTGTCCTTCTAGATGGTAGAGGTGGTGGGTTTGGAAGGTGCTGCCTAAGGAGCCTTGGTGAGTTGCTGCCGTGCATCTTGTAGACGGTACACACGGCTGTCACTGTGCGTCGGGGGGGGGAGGGGGAGTGAATGTTTGTGGATGGGGGGAGCAATCAAACGGGGCTGCTTTGTCCTGGATGGGGTCGAGCTTCTCGAGTGTTGTTGGAGCTGCGCTCATCCAGGCAAGTGGAGAGTATTCCTTCACACTCCTGACCTGTGCCTTGTAGATGGTGGACAGGCTTTGGGGGGAGTCAGGAGGTGAGTTACTCTCCGCAGGATTCCCAGCCTCTGACCTGCCCTGGTAGCCACAGTATTAATGTGACTGGGTCCAGTTCAGTTTCTGATCAATGGTCACCCCCAGGATGTAGATTGTGGGGATTCAGCGATGGTGATGCCATTGAATGTCAAGGGGGCGATGGTTAGATCCTCTCTTGTAGGAGATGGTCATTGTCTGGCACTTGTGTGGCGCGAATGTAACTTGCCACTTAGAACATAGAACATTGCAGCGCAGTACAGGCCCTTCGGCCCTCGATGTTGCGCCGACCTGTGAAACCACTCTAAAGCCCACCTACACTATTCCCTTATCGTCCATATGTCTTTCCAATGACCATTTGAATGCCCTTAGTGTTGGCGAGTCCACTACTGTTGCAGGCAGGGCATTCCACGCCCTTACTACTCTCCGAGTAAAGAGCCTGCCTCTGACATCTGTCTTATATCTATCTCCCCTCAATTTAAAGCTATGCCCCCTCGTGCTAGACATCACCATCCGAGGAAAAAGGCTCTCACTGTCCACCCTATCCAATCCTCTGATCATCTTGTATGCCTCAATTAAGCCACCTCTTAACCTTCTTCTCTCTAACGAAAACAGCCTCAAGTCCCTCATCCTTTCCTCATAAGATCTTCCCTCCACACCAGGCAACATTCTGGTAAATCTCCTCTGCACCCTTTCCAATGCTTCCACATCCTTCCTATAATGCGGCGACCAGAATTGCACGCAATACTCCAAATGCGGCCGCACCAGTGTTTTGTACAGCTGCAACATGATCTCCTGGCTCCGAAACTCAATCCCTCTACCAATAAAAGCTAACACACCGTACGCCTTCTTAACAACCCTCTAAACCTGGGTGGCAACTTTCAGGGATCTATGTACATGGACACCGAGATCTCTCTGCTCATCCACACTGCCAAGAATCTGACCATTAGCGCAGTACTCGGTCTTCCTGTTATTCCTTCCAAAATGAATCACCTCACACTTTTCTGCATTGAACTCCATTTGCCACCTCTCAGCCCAGCGCTGCAGCTTATCTATGTCACTCTGTAACTTGTAACATCCTTCCGCACTGTCCACAACTCCACCAACTTTAGTGTCATCTGCAAATTTACTCACCCATCCTTCTACGCCCTCCTCCAGGTCATTTATAAAAATGACAAACAGCAGTGGCCCCAAAACAGATCCTTGTGGTACACAACTGGTAACTGGACTCCAGTCTGAACATTTCCCATCAACCACCACCCTCTGTCTTCTTCCAGCTAGCCAATTTCTGATCCAAACTGCTAAATCACCCTGAATCCCATGCTTCCATGCAGTAGCCTACCGTGGGGAACCTTATCAAACGCTTTACTGAAATCCATATACATATATAAATCCATATGTCAGCCCGAGCCTGGATATTGTCCAGGTCTTGCTGCATTTGGACATGGACTGCTTCATAATCCCGCGAATGCTGCTGTACATTGTGCAGTTCAAAATCTTGAAGCGACTCGAGTTGTTTTGGCCTGGAAGGGCGTTGGAAACCCTTTCTGTAGTCACGTCTGAAAATGGCTAAGACGAACGGGTGAGGGGTGCGAAGGGGCAGCGCTGTAGGGGAATGGGTCACGGTGGGACTACCCCGCTTGGATAGTTTGTTCGAAGGCCCAACAGGGCCTGAATGGTCACCTCCCGTGCTTTTACGATTCAGTGCAACAAGTCTGCTGAGTGAGTCATCTATTGGAGCAGGCCGATAACCCGACCGGCACCAATTGGGAGTTAATCCCCTGGGGATTGTGGGGGGGGGGAAATTTGAAGGATACAGGGAAAACAGAAGGTGGGGGGCTAATTTGAGAGCTTGTTCTGCGAGCCAGCACAGGCGTAAAGGGGAAATGGCCTCCTCCATGTGCTACACGGTTTACAGAGATGTAGCGATCTACAGCACAGGAAAGGCCCATCGCAACTGCCCCAGTCAAAAAGCACCCAGCTAACTATTCTAATCCCACTTTCCCAGTACTTGAAAGAGTACCCAATTATTTTTTTTTCCAATTAAGGGTCAATTTAGCGTGGCCAATTCACCTACCCTGCACATCTTTGGGTTGTGGGGTTGAAACCCACGCAGACACAGGGAGAATGTAATAATAATCTTTATTCCCGTACCAGCCTCCCCGAACAGGCGCCGGAATGTGGCGACTAGGGGCTTTTCACAGTAACTTCACTTGAAGCCTACTTGTGACAATAAGCGATTTTCATTTCATTTTTTCATTTCATTACCTTAAGGGACGGGTGTACAGGCACACCCAGGTCCCTCTGATGCTCGGTGCTTCCCAGGGTCCTGCCGTTTATCCTGCATTCCCTTGTCCTGCCCAAGTGCATCACCTCACACTTATCCGGATTGAACTGCATTTGCCACTGATCAGCCCATCTGCCGAAATGGTTGGCGTGGCACTTGATCACATTCCTCTCTGGTGCCCTTTTGGACTGCGATAGCAAAATGTCACAAAAAACTCGGTTCGATTGAAAGGTTTGGAGAGAGAGAGAGAGTTTAGCAAAAATAATTTAGGGTCATGGAACCAAGATGGGCTTGAGTTCCAAATCATCCCGTGATGTAAGCGACTGACCTTCGAGGTAGACCGAGGCGGTGAGGGTGAGCGAGCAAATTCCAGAGTCAACGGGAGCAAGTCTAGCGGGAGGGTTCCGGATTCTGGAGGGTTTTGATGTGGTAAATTAAGGAAAGGTGTTCCGACAAGTTAACAGTCTGAAGTGCATCGATTAAGTCGTCCCCGAAGAAGCATTAATTCTCTGCTGTTTTTCTTTAACTCCAGGCAACGTTCAGGTGGACGATGGGGAGTCCAGTTACACCGTGGTGCCTGATCCACGTTTCAAGGAGGTCTGGCAGGTCAACCTTCGCCCCCGCGGCCTGGGCCAATCGCGCAACATGAGCGGTACCTACCGGCTGTGTCTGACGGACAAAACCATCGACCTGGTGAAGCTCAACCCGGACTCGGCCGCCGTGGTGCTTCAGCTGATGAACATCCGCCGCTGTGGGCACTCCGAGAACTTCTTCTTCGTGGAGGTGGGCCGCTCGGCGGTCACGGGCCCCGGGGAGTTCTGGATGCAGGTGGAGGACCCGGCGGTGGCCCAGAACATGCACGAGACCATCCTGGAGGCCATGAAGGCCATGAGCGAGGAGTTCCGGCTGAGGGGCAAGAGCCAGTCGTCCAGCTCCAACCCCATCTCCGTGCCGCTGCGACGCCATCACCAGGCAAACCCGCCGCCCTGCCAGGTGGGCTTCTCCGGCAGGAGGGGCGGCGCCACCTCGCCCGGTCAACGGTACAGCTTCGCCAGGGCGCGGACGGCCAGTGATGGGGGCGCCGCCATCCCCGCTCCCCGCCCCGCCTCTGCCGATGAGGCGCCTTCCAGCCCCTCCCCCGGGCTGACCAAGCCCCACCCGCCGTTGTCCCAGACGAGGTCGACCCCCGACCCCGTGGCCCGCCGCCCGCCCTGCGCCCCCAGCCCAGGCAGCCTCTCCTCCAGCGGGCACGTCTCGGAGTGTGCCTGCTCGCCCGCCGATCGGGGGTTCTCCTCCTCCTCCTCCATCCCCTCCTCCTCCTCCGACGGCGAGGAGGAGCAGTACGGCTCCAGCCCCAGCTCCTGCAGCAGCTTCCGGCTGCCCGCGTCGGATGGCCGCCGCCCTGGCCACGACTACATCGCCATGGGCCGGCCGGCCCCGGGGGGGCAGGAGGAGGGGGTGGCGGAGAGGGGCAAGGTGGCACCGCGCGGCGGCAAGGCCGAGAGACGCCGAGAGGAAGGGGCGGACAATAGTTATGTGGCCATGTTGCCCGGGGCGGCCCCGGGACAGGCCTCCGGGAGTGACTACATGGCCATGACCCCCAAGGGCAGCTCGGCACCCCAGCAGATTGACAACCCGCGGAGCGAGCACCCCCCCGGGCCGGGCTACATGCTCATGTCCCCCAACGGGAGCTGCTCGCCCGACGGCTGGGCCCTCCCTGGAGGCTCCAGGTGGCCGGCGGGTAGCAGCGACTACATGAACATGGCCCCCGCCAGCCGGTCGGCCTCCAGCACGCCCCCCAGCAGCCGGCACCCCCACCCACACTGCGGGGAGGAGGCCAGGGTGGCCGACTCCCCCTCCCACCGCTACTGCTCCCTGCCCCGCTCCCACAAGCCGCCAGCCTCCTCCTCAGGCCAGCTCTCCTGCTCCACCTCCTCCTCCACCAGCAGCGACAGCCTGGGGGATACCAAAACTGCCCGGCCCCCTCCGGGGCTGCAGGGCGTCCAGACTCCGTCCAGGCCCGGGAGGAGAGGTGGTACCGCCCGGCCTGCTGGCCCCTACCTGGACGTGGCGAGGGCCAGCACCCTGCCGCGGAGGAGGGAGAACCCCGCCCCCTCGGAGCCCCACAGCCCCGGGGAGTACGTCACTATAGAGTTCCGGTGCGAGTCGCGGGGGGCGCCTGGCCCGCTGGCCAGGCCTGCCTCCTGCGCGGGCGGGCTCCACCGCCCTCCTGCGGCAGCCGGCGACTACGTCAACGTGGGCTTCGGCCCGGCCTCTGGCTTCCCCAACGCGCTACCCCTGGCCTCACCCCGGACCCAGTGCAGGGCGGGCAGCCCCGACCCGGGTGTCGATGGTGCCCACCGCCTGGGTGCTGCCTCGGCCGACCCCAGTCCCGATCCCCGCCCAGGTGCCCGGGTGGCCCGCGCTGACTCCCAGGGGGGGGGGGCGCCGCCGTCATTGCTCCGAGACCTTCCTCACCCCGCCGACTGGCCCCGCGCCCGCTGTGCCCTCCGTTGACCCTGCGATGCGCCGTGGATCCGACTCCCTGGAGAGCGGCTGGTTGAAAGGTGTGAACGGCGGAGGAAAGGAGGAGCCAGGCTCTGGAATGTCACGCCACATGTCGATCGGCTTCGAGAACGGCCTGAACTACATTGACTTGGACCTCAGCGCCGACAGAGGCTGCTTGGGAGGGGCGGCCTCGCAGCCAGGACTTTGCACCCAAGCGAATGGCAGCGCTGCCTTGAACACTTACGCCAGCATTGACTTTCACAAATCGGAAGAATTTAGAAGCCATAAAAGTAAGCAAGACGGTGAGTGGCTTTACCATTATCCCAGTTTTGTCGCTTCATCTCTTTCTGTTGTGCTCTGATCAATTGTACCCGTCGCAAACCCCAACGGGAATTTCTCATGTAATCACGTCGGTGTAATGACAACCTCCCACCACTGCTGGCGCCACCACCTATCCACCAGTGGTGAGAGGTTGTCGTCACACAGGCTGCCAGCGATCGTCGTGTTTTGGTTTATAAACGGCACTTGGGGAGTGATTTTGAATTAAGAACTGATGCAGGTGATGAAAGGTGCTACGCTCCGAAAGCTAGTGATTCCCAATAAACCTGTTGGACTTTAACCTGGCGTTGTAAGGTTTCTTACTCTGTCCTTTTAAGGCCAAAGGCTGGGGTGTTTGTTGGTGCGGAAGTGGTTGAAACGGGCGAATCCTGAAATCAGTCGAGCGCGTGTGTTTCACGGCTGCCCTGTTAGCTGCTACCTCTTGCCTCGAGGGAGGGACCAGTTTATTAACTGCGTACACTGACACCAGAGTTCACGGTCAGAGTAGAGAATTTCTACAAGCAACTGGGATTGATTTTAGGCGCCTATAATCTTAACTATCCTCCACTAACTGTATTTTTGCTGGAGATGTCACCCTGCAGGAGGTGATTTTATTTCATTTATCAGGAGCATTGTTGTTGGTTCAGTCTGTAGTTTGTGGACACTTTTAAATAGACTCTGTAGACTGTTTGCTGTTATACACTGTTCAAATAGACTCTGTGGACTGTTTGCGATGTGGGCTGTTTAAATAGATTCTGTAGACTGTTTGCTGCTGTGCGCTGTTTAGATAGACTAGATTGTTTGCTGTTGTGCGCTCTTTAAGTAGATTCTATAGACTCTTTGTTGTGTGCTGTTTAAGTAGACTCTGTAGACTGTTTGCTGATGTGCGCTGTTTAAATAGACTCTGCAGACTGTTTGCTGCTGTGCGCTGGCTAGACTCTGAAAATGAAATGAAAATTGCTTATTGTCACATGTAGGCTTCAAATGAAGTTGCTGTGTAAAGCCCCTAGTCGCCACATTCTGGCACCTGTTCGGGGAGGCTGGTACTGGAATTGAACCGTGCTGCTGGCCTGCCTTGGTCTGCTTTAAAAGCCAGCTCTTTAGCCCTGTGCTAACGCTATTGTGCACTGTTTAAATAGACTCTGTAGACTGTTTGCTGTTGTGTGTTTATATAGACGCTGTCAACTGTTTGCTGTTGTACGCTGTTTAAATAGACTGTAGACCGCTGGGTGTTGTTTAAATAGACTCTGTAGACTGTTTGCTCTTGTGCGCTGTTTATATCGACTCTGTAGACTGTTTGCTGCTGTGTACAGATCCTGAAGGGACTTGACCGGGTGGATGCTCAAAGCATTTGTTTCTCTTGTGGGAGGGACGGGAACTAGGAGTCACAGTTTTAAAAATAAATAGTCATTTGGTAGTACAGAACTAGTGCATTGCTGATAAAAAGTGTTTTTTTGTTGTTGTTGAAGCTTTTCATCTTGCACTCATCAGAAACTATACTGCATGAGAAGAGAGTGCTGATTGGTTAGCAAGTGGACTCTGGTAGAGGCATTGCCATGGAGGACGCACCAGTTGATGGTGACTGACAGTTACCTGCCAGGCATTGTTTGAAATTTAAGCCCAGATCATAGTGCAGAAGGAGGCTATTCGGCCCATCGGGCTACACCGACCCCTCTGAAAGATCACCCTACCTAGGCCCACTCCCCCACCCAATGTTTGGACACTAAGGGGCAATTTATCACTGCCAATCCACCTAACTTGCACTTTTTTGGACTGTGGGAGTAAACCGGAGCACCTGGAGGAAACCCACGCACACACACGGGGAGAATGTCGGTCATCCGAGACCAAAATTTTACAGCAATACTCGAGTCGAGAAATAAGGGAGTGTGCCATTTAGGACTGGGAGGGTGGGGTGTTTAAAGATGGAGTCACATGTAGTTCAGACCGGGGTAAGGACGGCCGATTCGCTCCCCTGATGGACAGCGGCGAGCTGGGTGGCTCTCTTTGCGACAATTGGCGACGTCAAGCTTTTCTCAGTTCCAGATTTAATTTCGATTTTAATTTGAAGAATTAATTCCCCTAGCCACTGTGGTGAGATTTGAACCCTTGTCTTACAAACCTAATAGAATTCTTTGAGGAAGTTACAAAGTTGATTGATGAGGGAAGGGCTGTAGATGTCATATACATGGACTTCAGTAAGGCATTTGATAAGGTTCCCCATGGTAGGTTGATGGGAAAAGTGAAGTCGGATGGGGTTCAGGGTGTACTAGCGAGATGGATAAAGAACTGGCTGGGCAACAGGAGACAGAGAGTAGTGGTGGAAGGGAGTGTCTCAAAATGGAGAAAGGTGACCAGTGGTGTTCCACAGGGATCCGTGCTCGGACCACTGTTGTTTGTGATATACATAAATGATCTGGACAAAGGTATAGGTGGTCTGATTAGCAAGTTTGCAGAAGATACTAAGATTGGTGGAGTTGCAGATAGCGAGGGGGACTGTCAGAGAATACAGCAGAATATAGATAGATTGGAGAGTTGGGCAGAGAAATGGCAGATGGAGTTCAATCCAGGCAAATGCGAGGTGATGCATTTTGGACGATCCAATTCAAGAGCGAACTATACGGTCAATGGAAGAGTCCTGGGGAAAATTGATGTACAGAGAGATCTGGGAGTTCAGGTCCATTGTACCCTGAAGGTGGCAACGCAGGTCGATAGAGTGGTCAAGAAGGCATACAGCATGCTTGCCTTCATTGGACGGGGTATTGAGTACAAGAGTCGGCAGGTCATGTTACAGTGGTGTAGGACTTTGGTTAGGCCACATTTGGAATACTGCGTGCAGTTCTGGTCACCACATTACCAGAAGGATGTGGATGCTTTAGAGAGGGTGCAGGGGAGGTTCACCAGGATGTTGCCTGGTATGGAGGGTGCTAGCTATGAAGAAAGGTTGAGTAGATTAGGATTGTTTTCGCTGGAAAGACGGAGGTTGAGGGGGGACCTGATTGAGGTCTACAAAATTATGAGAGGTATGGACAGGGTGGATAGCAACAAGTTTTTTCCAAGAGAGGGGGTGTCAATTACAAGGGGTCACGATTTCAAGGTGAGAGGGGGAAAGTTGAAGGGAGATGTGCGTGGAAAGTTTTTTACGCAGAGGGTGGTGGGTGCCTGGAACGCTTTGCCAGCGGAGGTGGTAGAGGCGGGCACGATAGCATCATTCAAGATGCATCTAGACAGATATATGAACGGGCGGGGAACAGAGGGAAGTAGATCCTTGGAAAATAGGCGACAGGTTTAGATAAAGGATCTGGATCGGCGCAGGCTGGGAGGGCCGAAGGGCCTGTTCCTGTGCTGTCATTTTCTGTGTTCTTTGTTCTTCTTTCTCGACTCCCGAGCATTAGCCTGGACCCACTGGCGTTACAGCTGTGCTGCCTGACTCCTAACTCCCTCTCTTCTTGTGTAGAAAATGGAGGAGTTGGGGGGGGGGGGGGGTTGGGGGGGGTGATAAAGGAGGCTCCCTCGAGGTATTGCGTGCCCCTCGAAGTAAAACTTTTAAGTCCACCGGGCGAGTGTTTCACGGCCACCAGGTCAGCTGCTACCTCTTTCCTCGAGGGAGGGGCCAGTTTCTTAGCTCCCTCGGTTTCCCTCACTTTGCGCCTCCTCGAGATTCCCCGCAGCACCACACAGCGAACAGAATCCAGGATTTGCATTAATAGAGCAACTTCTCACTACCGGAGGATGTCCTCAAAGACACAGCAGCCAATGGTGTGTCGCGGCCTTGGCAATTTTTGCACAGCAGGATCCCACAGACAGCGCAGAGTTCCCTGACCAGATCCTCAGCACTGTCCCTCTGACAGTGCAGCACTCCCTCAGTACTGACCCTCTGACAGTGCAGCACTCCCTCAGTACTGACCCTCTGACAGTGCGGCACTCCCTCAGTACTGTCCCTCTGACAGTGCAGCACGCCCTCAGTACTGACCCTCTGACAGTGCAGCTCTCCCTCAGTACTGACCCTCTGCCAGTGCAGCACTCCCTCAGTACTGACCCTCTGCCAGTGCAGCACTCCCTCAGTACTGACCCTCTGCCAGTGCAGCACTCCCTCAGTACCGACCCTCTGACAGTGCAGCACTCCCTCAGTACTGACCCTCTGACAGTGCAGCACTCCCTCCATACTGACCCTCTGACAGTGCAGGACTCCCTCAGTACTGACCCTCTGACAGTGCAGCACTCCCTCAGCACTGACCCTCTGACAGTGCGGCACTCCCTCAGTACTGACCCTCTGACAGTGCGGCACTCCCTCAGTACTGACCCTCTGACAGTGCAGCACTCCCTCAGTACTGACCCTCTGACAGTGAGGCACTCCCTCAGTACTGACCCTCTGACAGTGCGGCACTCCCTCAGTACTGACCCTCTGACAGTGCGGCACTCCCTCAGAACTGATCCTCTGACAGTGCAGCACTCCCCCAGTACTGACCCTCTGACAGTGCAGCACTCCCTCAATCCTGACCCTCTGACAATGCGGCGCTCCCTCACCTCTGGCCCTCAAATAGTACAGTATGAAAAATACTGGTGGTGTGAGAGAGTTGGTGAAGGGCAGCTGAGGAATCCATAGCCCCTGAACCCACCCCAGCACAGGCAAGCAGAGGGTGAGGAAAGCACTGTGGACTCACGGCCCGTGAGTGAGAATATTGGAGAGGCGGCTGGGAAAGAATGGGTTAACATCGCCCTCCCACCCTGCTGAGCTGTTCGAGTCTCAGTTACTCCGTGTCCTTTTTTGCTGCTGATCAAAACTGGGATGGTTAGTGAAATAGTTATTGGTGTGATGGAGTGCAGTAGCATTATCCACAGCCCCGTGTCTATCACAGCTTCAATCACACCCTCAGGAAAGGCTCTGACAAACTTGGCAGCAACAGTGACGCACAGACTGTGAAAGATTATTGACAAATTATTGTGTGCCGCTTGACTCTGATGGAGCAGGAATCTGACTCTCGTTCACGTGGCATAGCCACGTTATCTCGTTAGGTTCTGCCTTCACAGTCTGTCGTGGCTCAGTGAGTCAGTGTGAGGGATCTGATTAACATCAGTAGAGATACAGTCAGTAACACGGGGTGCAGGGGGAGAGGGGTTACTGAGTGACAGTGTGAGGGAGCTGGATTAACATCAGCAGAGATACAGTCAGTAACACAGGGTGCTGGGGGAGAGGGGTTACTGAGTGACAGTGTGAGGGAGCTGGATTAACATCAGTAGAGATACGGTCAGTAACACAGGGTGCTGGGGGAGGGGGGTTACTGAGTGACAGTGTGAGGGAGCTGGATTAACATCAGTAGAGATACAGTCAGTAACACAGGGCGCTGGGGGAGAGGGGTTACTGAGCGACAGTGTGAGGGAGCTGGATTAACATCAATAGAGATACAGTCAGTAACAGGGTGCTGGGGGAGAGGGGTTACTGAGTGACAGTGTGAGGGAGCTGGATTAAAATCAGTAGAGATACAGTCAGTAACACAGGGTGCTGGGGGAGAGGGGTTACTGAGTGACAGTGTGAGGGTGCTGGGGGAGAGGGGTTACTGAGTGACAGTGTGAGGGAGCTGGATTAACATCAGTAGAGATACAGTCAGTAACACAGGGAGCTGGGGGAGAGGGGTTACTGAGTGACACTGTGAGGGAGCTGGGGGAGAGGGGTTACTGAGTGACAGTGTGAGGGAGCTGGATTAACATCAGTAGAGATACGGTCAGTAACACAGGGTGCTGGGGGAGAGGGGTTACTGAGCGACAGTGTGAGGGAGCTGGATTAACATCAGTAGAGATACAGTCAGTAACACAGGGTGCTGGGGGAGAGGGGTTACTGAGCGACAGTGTGAGGGAGCTGGATTAACATCAGTAGAGATACAGTCAGTAACACGGTGCTGGGGGAGGGGGGTTACTGAGTGACTGTGAGGGAGCTGGATTATCATCAGTAGAGATACAGTCAGTAACACAGGGTGCTGGGAGAGAGGGGTTACTGAGTGACAGTGTGAGGGAGCTGGATTAACATCAGTAGAGATACAGTCAGTAACACAGGGTGCTGGGGGAGAGGGGTTACTGAGTGACAGTGTGAGGGAGCTGGATTAACATCAGTAGAGATACAGTCAGTAACACAGGGTGCTGGGGGGAGAGGGGTTACTGAGTGACAGTGTGAGGGAGCTGGATTAACATCAGTAGAGATACAGTCAGTAACACAGGGTGCTGGGGGAGAGGGGTTACTGAGTGACAGTGTGAGGGAGCTGGATTAACATCAGTAGAGATACAGTCAGTAACACAGGGTGCTGGGGGAGAGGGGTTACTGAGTGACAGTGTGAGGGAGCTGGATTAACATCAGCAGAGATACAGTCAGTAACACAGGGTGCTGGGGGAGAGGGGTTACTGAGTAACAGTGTGAGGGAGCTGGATTAACATCAGTAGAGATACGGTCAGTAACACAGGGTGCTGGGGGAGAGGGGTTACTGAGTGACAGTGTGAGGGAGCTGGATTAACATCAGTAGAGATACAGTCAGTAACACAGGGTGCTGGGGGAGAGGGGTTACTGAGTGACAGTGTGAGGGAGCTGGATTAACATCAGTAGAGATACAGTCAGTAACACAGGGTGCTGGGGGAAAGGGGTTACTGAGTGACAGTGTGAGGGAGCTGGATTAACATCAGTAGAGATACAGTCAGTAACACAGGGTGCTGGGGGAGAGGGGTTACTGAGTGACAGAGTGAGGGAGCTGGATTAACATCAGTAGAGATACAGTCAGTAACACAGGGTGCTGGGGGAGAGGGGTTACTGAGCGACAGTGTGAGGGAGCTGGATTAACATCAGTAGAGATACAGTCAGTAACACAGGGTGCTGGGGGAGAGGGGTTACTGAGCGACAGTGTGAGGGAGCTGGATTAACATCAATAGAGATACAGTCAGTAACACAGGGTGCTGGGGAGAGGGGTTACTGAGTGACAGTGTGAGGGAGCTGGATTAACATCAATAGAGATACAGTCAGTAACACAGGGTGCTGGGGGAGAGGGGTTACTGAGTGACAGTGTGAGGGAGCTGGATTAACATCAATAGAGATACAGTCAGTAACACAGGGTGCTGGGGGAGAGGGGTTACTGAGTGACAGTGTGAGGGAGCTGGATTAACATCAGTAGAGATACAGTCAGTAACACAGGGTGCTGGGGGAGAGGGGTTACTGAGTGACAGTGTGAGGGAGCTGGATTAACATCAGTAGAGATACAGTCAGTAACACAGGGTGCTGGGGGAGAGGGGTTACTGAGTGACAGTGTGAGGGAGCTGGGGGAGAGGGGTTACTGAGTGACAGTGTGAGGGAGCTGGATTAACATCAGTAGAGATACAGTCAGTAACACAGGGTGCTGGGGGAGAGGGGTTACTGAGCGACAGAGTGAGGGAGCTGGATTAACATCAGTAGAGATACAGTCAGTAACACAGGGTGCTGGGGGAGAGGGGTTACTGAGTGACAGTGTGAGGGAGCTGGATTAACATCAATAGAGATACAGTCAGTAACACAGGGTGCTGGGGGAGAGGGGTTACTGAGTGACAGTGTGAGGGAGCTGGATTAACATCAGTAGAGATACAGTCAGTAACACAGGGTGCTGGGGGAGAGGGGTTACTGAGTGACAGTGTGACGGAGCTGGATTAACATCAGTAGAGATACAGTCAGTAACACAGGGTGCTGGGGGAGAGGGGTTACTGAGTGACAGTGTGAGGGAGCTGGATTAACATCAGTAGAGATACAGTCAGTAACACAGGGTGCTGGGGGAGAGGGGTTACTGAGTGACAGTGTGAGGGAGCTGGATTAACATCAGTAGAGATACAGTCAGTAACACAGGGTGCTGGGGGAGAGGGGTTACTGAGTGACAGTGTGAGGGAGCTGGATTAACATCAGTAGAGATACAGTCAGTAACACAGGGTGCTGGGGGAGAGGGGTTACTGAGTGACAGTGTGAGGGAGCTGGATTAACATCAGTAGAGATACAGTCAGTAACACAGGGTGCTGGGGGAGAGGGGTTACTGAGTGACAGTGTGAGGGAGCTGGATTAACATCAGTAGAGATACAGTCAGTAACACAGGGTGCTGGGGGAGAGGGGTTACTGAGTGACAGTGTGAGGGAGCTGGATTAACATCAGTAGAGATACAGTCAGTAACACAGGGTGCTGGGGGAGAGGGGTTACTGAGTGACAGTGTGAGGGAGCTGGATTAACATCAGTAGAGATACAGTCGGTAACACAGGGTGCTGAGGGGGAGGGGTTACTGAGTGACAGTGTGACGGAGCTGGATTAACATCAGTAGAGATACAGTCAGTAACACAGGGTGCTGGGGGAGAGGGGTTACTGAGTGACAGTGTGAGGGAGCTGGATTAACATCAGTAGAGATACAGTCAGTAACACAGGGTGCTGGGGGAGAGGGGTTACTGAGTGACAGTGTGAGGGAGCTGGATTAACATCAGTAGAGATACAGTCAGTAACACAGGGTGCTGGGGGAGAGGGGTTACTGAGTGACAGTGTGAGGGAGCTGGATTAACATCAGTAGAGATACAGTCAGTAACACAGGGTGCTGGGGGAGAGGGGTTACTGAGTGACAGTGTGAGGGAGCTGGATTAACATCAGTAGAGATACAGTCAGTAACACAGGGTGCTGGGGGCGAGGGGTTACTGAGTGACAGTGTGAGGGGGCTGGATTAACATCAGTAGAGATACAGTCAGTAACACAGGGTGCTGGGGGAGAGGGGTTACTGAGTGACAGTGTGAGGGAGCTGGATTAACATCAGTAGAGATACAGTCAGTAACACAGGGTGCTGGGGGAGAGGGGTTACTGAGTGACAGTGTGAGGGAGCTGGATTAACATCAGTAGAGATACAGTCAGTAACACAGGGTGCTGGGGGAGAGGGGTTACTGAGTGACAGTGTGAGGGAGCTGGATTAACATCAGTAGAGATACAGTCAGTAACACAGGGTGCTGGGGGAGAGGGGTGACTGAGTGACAGTGTGAGGGAGCTGGATTAACATCAGCAGAGATACAGTCAGTAACACAGGGTGCTGGGGGAGAGGGGTTACTGAGTGACAGTGTGAGGGAGCTGGATTAACATCAGTAGAGATACAGTCAGTAACACAGGGTGCTGGGGGAGAGGGGTTACTGAGTGACAGTGTGAGGGAGCTGGATTAACATCAGTAGAGATACAGTCAGTAACACAGGGTGCTGGGAGAGATACAGACACGGCAGGTAGTTTAACCGTTGGCTCTGTAGATCAATGGACCGGTAATCTATAGACCCAGAGGGTTCGTATCCTATCATGTGAATTCAAGAAAAATCTGTGGTTGTGAAACCATTGTTGATGGCCGTAAAAATCCACCAGGTTCACTAATGTCCTTTAGGGAAGGAAATCTGCCGTCCTTACCCGGGTCTGGCCTACACGTGACTCCAGACCCACACAGCCTCCCGGTTGACTCTTCAATGCCCGCTCTGAAATAGCCGAACGAGCCCACTCTGCTCCAGGAATGGGTCATAAATGCTGGTCCAGCCAGCGACACGCACACACACCCTGGACGAATATCTTTTCCAAGAGGTTTTGAAGGAGACTGGGGCAATAAATCAAGCGACTGGACAGCCAATCTTCTCAACTCAGTGTCGAAAGCCGGGCGCCAAACTTTTCCCGTTGAATGGTCAATCCAAGACCAGACCGCTTTGAATAACTCTCTGGGATGGATGGTGCGTCACTTTGTTTTGACACTCTTCCCCCCCCCAATGTACGGGATGGTTTAGCGCGGCCGATCCGCCTACCCCGCACGTCTTTGGGTTTGTGGGGGCGGGGCCCATACAGACACGGGGAGAATGTCCAAACTCCACACGGACACGGGGCCGGGATTGAACCCGGGACCTCGGCGGCAGCTGTATTTGATGTACTTGATGGCATAATTCCCGGGGTGCTCCAGCTGTCGCTCCGCCGGGCGGGGGAAGCATGCGGATGGGTGTAAATGCAGGGTGGGGAAGGGTGTGGGTTTTTTTGTCGGGGGGGGGGGCGACATTTGCTTTTGCGGCGAAGGAATTGGAGGTGCGGCAGCTTTTTTCACGTCGGCGCCTCGGAAGGGGCTGCAGTCGGGTTGTACGGGTTCTGGGTGTATTTGTAGCTAAAGGAATTGAGTATAAAGGTAAGGAAGTGTTGTTGCAACTGTGATGAGACTGCACCTGGAGTATTATGCACAGTTATGGTCCCCTTGTTTGAGGAAAGATGTAGCGGCAATGGAGGCAGTTCAGAGGGGGTTCACTAGGTTGATTCCAGAGATGAGAGGCGGGATTCTCCCGAATCAGCGAGGTGACCCGACGCCGGCGGACAAATCGGCGCAAACCACTCCGGCGCCGGGCCGACCGGAAGTTGCGGAATTCTCCGCACTTCCGGGGCCTAGGCCGGCGGCAGAGTGGTTGGCACCGTGCCACCCAGCGCCGAAGAGACTGCGTGAGTTAGCGCATGCGCAGAACCGCCGGCGTGGTTCAGCGCATGCGCAGACCGGCGCGGGGGGGGGGGGTGTCTTCTCCGCGCCGGCCATGGCGGAGCCCGACAGGGGCAGGCGCGGAAGGAAGAAGTGCCCCCACGGCACAGGCCGGCCCACAGATCGGTGGGCCACGATCGCGGGCCAGGCCACCGTGTGCCCCCCCCCCCCCCCCCCCCCCCCGGGTCGGATCCCCCCTGAGGACCGCACCAGCCTACTTTGCTGCCAGGCCCCGACATGTGGGACCATGTCCAATCCAGGCTGGCGGTGTATGATGTGCACTCATGCACATAATTAAGGTGGCGGAGAGGATGCTAGATGGGGACTCACCTTCCGAGGTAGTATGGGCTGAGGTTAGAAACAGGAAAGGAGAGGTCACCCTGTTGGGAGTTTTCTATAGGCCTCCAAATAGTTCTAGGGATGTAGAGGAAAGGATGGCGAGGATGATCCTAGATAAGAGCGAAAGTAACAGGGTAGTTATTATGGGAGACTTTAACTTTCCAAATATTGACTGGAAAATATATAGTTCGAGTACATTAGATGGGTCGTTTTTTGTACAGTGTGTGCAGGAGGGTTTCCTGACACAATATGTTGACAGGCCAACAAGAGGCGAGGCCACGTTGGATTTGGTTTTGGGTAATGAACCAGGCCAGGTGTTGGATTTGGAAGTAGGAGAGCACAGTGACCACAATTCTGTGACGTTTACGTTAATGATGGAAAGGGATAAGTATACACCGCAGGGCAAGAGTTATAGCTGGGGGAAGGGCAATTATGATACCATTAGACGTGACTTGGGGGGGGATAGGTTGGCGAAGTAGGCTGCAAGTGTTGGGCACACTGGATATGTGGAGCTTGTTCAAGGATCAGCTACTGCATGTTCTTGATAAGTATGTACCGGTCAGGCTGGGAGGAAGGCGTAGAGCGAGGGAACCGTGGTTTACCAAAGAAGTGGAATCTCTTGTTAAGAGGAAGAAGGAGGCCTATGTGAAGATGAGGTGTGAAGTTTCAGTTGGGGCGCTGGATAGTTACAAGGTAGCGAGGAAGGATCTAAAGAGAGAGCTAAGACGAGCAAGGAGGGGACATGAGAAGTGTTTGGCAGGTAGGATCAAGGAAAACCCAAACGCTTTCTATAGGTATGTCAGGAATAAGCGAATGACTAGGGTAAGAGTAGGACCAGTCAAGGACAGGGATGGGAAGTTGTGTGTGGAGTCTGAAGAGATAGGCGAGATACTAAATGAATATTTTTCATCAGTATTCACTCAGGATAAAGATAATGTTGTGGAGGAGAATGCTGAGACCCAGGCTAGTAGAATAGATGGCATTGAGGTACGTAGGGAAGAGGTGTTGGCAATTCTGGACAGGCTGAAAATAGATAAGTCCCCGGGGCCTGATGGGATTTATCCTAGGATTCTCTGGGAGGCCAGGGAGGAGATTGCTCGACCTTTGGCTTTGATTTTTATGTCACCATTGGCTACAGGAATAGTGCCAGAGGACTGGAGGATAGCAAATGTGGTCCCTTTGTTCAAAAAGGGGAGCAGAGACAACCCCGGCAACTATAGACCGGTGAGCCTCACGTCTGTAGTGGGTAAAGTCTTGGAGGGGATTATAAGAGACAAGATTTATAATCATCTAGATAGGAATAATATGATCAGGGATAGTCAGCATGGCTTTGTGAAGGGTAGGTCATGCCTCACAAACCTTATTGAGTTCTTTGAGAAGGTGACTGAACAGGTAGACGAGGGTAGAGCAGTTGATGTGATGTATATGGATTTCAGTAAAGCGTTTGATAAGGTTCCCCACGGTAGGCTATTGCAGAAAATACGGAGGCTGGGGATTGAGGGTGATTTAGAGATGTGGATCAGAAATTGGCTAGCTGAAAGAAGACAGAGGGTGGTGGTTGATGGGAAATGTTCAGAATGGAGTTCAGTTACAAGTGGCGTACCACAAGGGTGTGTTCTGGGGCCGTTGCTGTTTGTCATTTTTATCAATGACCTAGAGGAGGGCGCAGAAGGGTGGGTGAGTAAATTTGCAGACGACACTAAAGTCGGTGGTGTTGTCGACAGTGTGGAAGGATGTAGCAGGTTACAGAGGGACATAGCTAAGCTGCAGAGCTGGGCTGAGAGGTGGCAAATGGAGTTTAATGTAGAGAAGTGTGAGGTGATTCACTTTGGAAGGAATAACAGGAATGCGGAATATTTGGCGAATGGTAAAGTTCTTGGAAGTGTGGATGAGCAGAGGGATCTCGGTGTCCATGTACATAGATCCCTGAAAGTTGCCACCCAGGTTGATAGGGTTGTGAAGAGGGCCTATGGAGTGTTGGCCTTTATTGGTAGAGGGATTGAGTTCCGGAGTCATGAGGTCATGTTGCAGCTGTACAAAACTCTGGTACGGCCGCATTTGGAGTATTGCGTACAGTTCTGGTCACCGCATTATAGGAAGGACGTGGAGGCTTTGGAGCGGGTGCAGAGGAGATTTACCAGGATGTTGCCTGGTATGGAGGGAAAATCTTATGAGGAAAGGCTGATGGACTTGAGGTTGTTTTCGTTGGAGAGAAGAAGGTTAAGAGGTGACTTAATAGAGGCATACAAAATGATCAGGGGGTTAGATAGGGTGGACAGTGAGAGCCTTCTCCCGCGGATGGATATGGCTGGCACGAGGGGACATAGCCTTAAACTGAGGGGTAATAGATATAGGACAGAGGTCAGAGGTAGGTTCTTTACGCAAAGAGTAGTGAGGCCGTGGAATGCCCTACCTGCAACAGTAGTGAACTCGCCAACATTGAGGGCATTTAAAAGTTTATTGGATAATCATATGGATGATAATGGTATAGTGTAGGTTAGATGGCTTTTGTTTTGGTGCAACATCGTGGGCCGAAGGGCCTGTACTGCGCTGTATCGTTCTATGTTCTATGATGAGATACAGACAGGCAGTGACAGACACCTAGTACAGCCAATCAACACACAGGACAGAACGCAACCAATCACCAGGCAGAACACTAGAAGGTGGTCTCCCACTATAAAACACACGAGGCATTAACACTCTGCCTCTTTCCACTGGTGACAACTGTAGTGACAGTCAGGGTGTATATATCAGTTAGCACCTTCTACACGTGGCTCAGAGCTAGTCTGGTCTAGTTAGTTATAGTAAGTACGCTGAGATTAGTAGAGTGTCAAACCCACAGCGACCTGTGTGCACTGCTGAACAAGTTCAATGAAGCGTATTGAACCAACATCACAGTTTGGAGTCTACTTTCAAGTACAACTGCATCCAGTTGCAGTCCGTGTTGCCCCAGGGTGATTAACACGACAGGCGAGACTGGGCAGAAACCGACGGCCGCTCGGCCCACCGGGGCCTGGATAATTGCCGCGGGGGGGGGGGGGGGCGCTGTCGACAGCCCCCGACCGGCGCGGCATGATCCCCGCACCCGGCCGAAAACCGGCGCCGGAGAATTCGGCAGCCGGGGCGGGATTCACGCCGCCCCCGGGGATTCTCCGACCGGGGGGGGGGGGTGGCGGGGAGTCCCGCCCCACGGGTTTGTCATACGAGGAGAGATTGAACAGTTTAGGCCGGTACGCTCTGGAGTTTAGAAGAATGAGGGTCTGGATAAAGTAGACGTGGAGCGGTTGCTGCCTCTTGTGGGGCATTCTAGAACGAGAGGTCAGAATAAGAGGGAGCAAATTTAAAACAGACTTGAGGAGAAACTACTTCTCCCAAAGGGTCGTGAATCTGTGGAATTCGCTGCCCCGGAGTGCGGTGCATGCTGGGACAGCGAGTAAATTTGAGGAGTCTGACAGATTTTTAATTGGTAATGGGTTGAAGGGTTGTAATATAATATAATAATCTTTATTGTCACAAGTAGGCATACATTAACACTGCAATGAAGTTACTGTGAAAATCCCCTAGTCGCCACATTCCGGCGCCTGGTCGGGTACACGGACGGAGAATTCAGGATGTCCAATTCACCCAACAGCACGTCTTTCGGGACTTGTGGGAGGAAACCGGAGCACCCGGAGGAAACCCACGCAGACTCCGCACAGACAGTGACCCAAGCCGGGAATCGAACCTGGCGCGGTGAGGGAACAGTGCTAACCACTGTGCTCCCGTGCAGCGCCCCCTGGAGAACGGGCCGGACGGTGGAGTTGAGACCCAGGATGGGATCAGCCATGCTTCGGCTCGGGGAGGCTAAATTGCCGACTCCCGCTCCCAGGTCGTGTGTTCCAGGGGAGGAGATGCTCGGGCTGATTTCGCAATCCACCTCTTGGCCTGTGGCGGACAAGGAACATATTTGGCCGCGATCGAACAAGTGGACTGTTAACCCTGGGTGGGGTACGGGGGTGGTCAAGCCACAAAGCAGCAAGGCAAAACCCGTGTGCACATCTTTGGACCTCAGACTATGCAATCATTGAAACAAACACGCAAACAGTAACAACACAGCGCAGTCAAACACACACTGTACACAGAGGAGATAAGAGCTTTTGTAGTTTGGTCTCCAGGTAAGATTAGACTCTGATTAGCTGCACTTTAGACAGCGGAGTGTTGAAACCACTTGATCACAGTTTAAATGTATGCTCGGAGCTCTGATTGTATCTCAGAATCCCGCAGCTTGAAAGAAGGCCATTCAGCCATTCGTTTTCTGCTGGCCCTTTTCAAAACGCAATCCAGTTAGTAGTCTCACTCCATGGCTTTTTCCCCCAGACTCCGGATTTTATTTTCCCGAGAGGATTGAAGTAGCGGAGCTGTTTTAGTTGGGTCCATTTTGCTGTCTGTCAAGGCGTAAATGTCTCTCTCTCGCCTCAGTCATCGTAAGTCATGAGTTCAGATTCCACTCCGAAGACCTTGACACAGAATCCAGCATTTTGGCGTCAGTACTGAGGGAGTGCCGCACTGTCAGGGGGTCAGTACTGAGGGAGTGCCGCACTGTCAGAGGGTCAGTACTGAAGGAGCGCCGCACTGTCAGGGGGTCAGTACTGAGGGAGTGCCGCACTGTCAGGGGGTCAGTACTGAGGGAGTGCCGCACTGTCAGAGGGTCAGTACTGAAGGAGCGCCGCACTGTCAGGGGGTCAGTACTGAGGGAGTGCTGCACTGTCAGAGGGTCAGTACTGAGGGAGTGCTGCACAGTCAGAGGGTCAGTACTGAGGGAGTGCCGCACTGTCAGAGGGTCAGTACTGAGGGAGTGCCGCACTGTCAGAGGGTCAGTAATGAGGGAGTGCCGCACTGTCAGAGGATCAGTACTGAGGGAGTGTCGCACTGTCAGAGGGTTAGTACTGAGGGAGTGCTGCACTGTCAGAGGATCAGTACTGAGGGAGTGTCGCACTGTCAGAGGGTCAGTAATGAGGGAATGCTGCACTGTCAGAGGATCAGTATTGAGGGAGTGTCGCACTGTCAGAGGGTTAGTACTGAGGGAGTGCTGCACTGTCAGAGGGTCAGTATTGAGGGAGTGTCGCACTGTCAGAGGGTTAGTACTGAGGGAGTGCTGCACTGTCAGAGGGGCAGTATTGAGGGAGTGTCGCACTGTCAGAGGGTTAGTACTGAGGGAGTGCTGCACGGTCAGAGGGGCAGTACTGAGGGAGTGCTTGACCCCGTGACTCTCGATGGCTAGACTCAGAGGAGGACAACGCCCTTTCAAATTTGTAAAGGAACAAGAGTGGTGAAATATTTGCCAATCCCACATCGCTGGCTCCCAGGGGAATGTGATTGAGGAACCCAGCAGCCCGCCTGTGGCGTTGCTCGAACAGGGCTTCATGTGACATGTAATATTCTGCTGCTGAATCGGAGCAGCACATCAGTGAGCGAGTTCTCCTTGAGAGTAAATTGTGCAATTTCTGCGGCTTCCTGGGTCAGTTTGATGGTAATTTGATGGGCGGCTCGGTAGCACAGTGGTTAGCACAGTTGTTTCACAGCTCCAGGGTCCCGGGTTCGATTCCCGGCTTGGGTCACTATCTTTGCGGAGTCTGCACGTTCTCCCCGCGTCTGCGTGGGTTTCCTCCGGGTGCTCCGGTTTCCTCCCACAAGCCCCGAAAGACGTGCTTGTGAAGTGAATTGGACATTCTGAATTCTCCCTCTGTGTACCCGAACAGGCCCCGGAGTGTGGCGACTCGGGGATTTTCACAGTAACTTCATTGCAGTGTTAATGTAAGCCGACTTGGGACACTAATAAAGATTATTATTATGTCCGTTTATGTGGCTTGATGTTAAAGTTTGTTTGATAATTGCTCCTTGGGAAACACTTCTGGACACTTTGGTACATTAAGGGTACTTTTGTGACAATCAAGTTGGTATTTTATATGGTCCTACTGTGTGTGCCTGTCTCTGTTCCTGGCTGCCGAATTGTATTGGCAAAGAACGCTCTTAAAAGTCACTAAATCAACCAAACCTTTAACTCCAGTCTCTAGCTGGTTTCTGATGCGTCACGCCATAGAGATTGTAAATAAAACTGTAAACGTCTGGCTTGGACGATCAGCTTGTGAGATCTCGTTGAATGGGATTATCAGAGGGGTAAAGAGTCAATTAGAACTACGATTATTAAGTCTTAATAAAGGCCCATCGCGTGCGTGGCCGTTTTTGGGACCTTGCTGCGCGCAAAATTGTGCTGCCCCGTTTCCGTCGTTACCACCGGGTGGCAACGCTTCGAAAGCAACGCGATTAACAATCCCAGATTCTCGAGTCTCTCCATTTGCCCGAAGCCCCTCATCCCTGTAAATCTCCGCTCCCTCTGCGAGGCCTCGACGCCCTTCCTTCAAAAAAAAATAAAAATAAAATTGGGATCCGGGATATAAAATATCCTTCCGTCAGATTGACCTGCGTCCTGGGAAACGCAGCGCACGCTCGCCGCGTGAGGTGGTCTGGGACCTGACATCCTGCTGCCATGTCTCGGTTCGACTCTCGGGCAGACACCGTTTTAGCCCAACCCAACCTCCTTGTGGGGGGACCATGGCAAACGTTCCCTTGCGTCCCGCCGGCTTCCCGACTGGAGCACTCGTTTCCGGAAGACTTCATTCCGGGGCGAATCGACGTGATATAATAATCGCTTATTGCCCCAACTCGGCTTCGATGAAGTTGCTGTGAAAAGCCCCGAGTCGTCACATTCCGCCGCCTGTTGGGGGAGGCCGGTACGGGAATTGAACCCGCGCTGCTGGCCTTGTTCTGCGTTGCAAGCCAGCTGTTTAGCCCACTGTGCTAAGCCAGCCCCAAACGGACCCGGAAGGAGGGAGTTTCGACGTACCGCGCCGCTAGCCAGTTTGGCCGCGATGGGGGAGCGTTTTCTCCCGTGACTGGGAATTCCGTCCACACAGACAAAAAGGCTAGTAGCTGAAGGACTATGTGCGGCCAGTTACATGCTCCTCCTGTCGGATGTGGGTGGTGAGGGATACCACCAGTGTTCCCGCTGACTATACCTGCGGGAAGTGCACCCAACTCCAGCTCCTCAAAGACCGTGTTAGGGAACTGGAGCTGAAGACGGATGAACTTCGGATCATCCGGGAGGCAGAGGGGGTGATAGAGAAGAGTTACAGGGAGGTAACCACACCCAAGGTACAGGACAAGAATAGCTGAGTTACAGTCAGGGGGAAAAAAAACAAACAGGCAGACAGTGCAGAGATCCCTCGTGGCCGTTCCCCTTCAAAACAAGTATACCGTTTTGGATGCTGTTGGGGGGGATGACCTACCGGGGGAAGGCCCTAGCGGCCAGGTCTCTGGCACTGAGTCTGGCTCTGGGGCTCAGAAGGGAAGGGGGGAAGAATAGAAAAGCAATAGTTGTAGGAGATTCAATGGTTAGGGGAATAGATAGGAGATTCTGTGGTCACGAGCGAGACTCCCGGAAGGTATGTTGCCTCCCGGGTGCCAGGGCCAGGGATGTCTCGGATCGTGTCTTCAGGATCCTTAAGGGGGAGGGCGAGCAGCCAGAAGTCGTGGTGCACATTGGTACCAACGACGTAGGTAGGAAAAGGGGTGTGGAGGTAATAAACGAGTTTAGGGAGTTAGGCTGGTAGTTAAAAGCCAGGACAGATAGAGTTGTCATCTCTGGTTTGTTGCCGGTGCCACGTGATAGCGAGGCTAGGAATAGGGAGAGAGTGCAGCTGAACACGTGGCTGCAGGAATGGTGTAGGAGGGAGGGCTTCAGGTATTTGGATAATTGGAGTGCATTCTGGGGAAGGTGGGACCTGTACAAGCAGGACGGGTTGCATCTGAACCAGAGGGGCACCAATATCCTGGGAGGGAGGTTTGCTAGTACTCTTCGGGAGGGTTTAAACTAATTTGGCAGGGGAATGGGAACCGGGTTTGTAGTCCAGCAACTAAGGTAGCCGATATTCAGGACGCCAAAGCGTGTAATGAGGCAGTGGGGAAGGGAACACTGACAAAGGAGAGTATTTGCAGGCACGGAGATGGGTTGAAGTGTGTATACTTCAACGCAAGAAGCATCAGGAATAAGGTGGGTGAACTTAAGGCATGGATCGGTACTTGGGACTACGATGTGGTGGCCATCACGGAAACTTGGATAGAAGAGGGGCAGAAATGGTTGTTGGAGGTCCCTGGTTATAGATGTTTCAATAAGATTAGGGAGGGTGGTAAAAGAGGTGGGGGGGAGGGGGGGTGGCATTGTTAATTAGAGATAGTATAACCGCTGCAGAAAGGCAGTTCGAGGAGTATCAGCCTACTGAGGTCGTATGGGTTGAAGTCAGAAATAGGAAAGGAGCAGTCACCTTGTTAGGAGTTTTCTATAGGCCCCCCAATAGCAGCAGAAATGTGGAGGAACAGATTGGGAAACAGATTTTGGAAAGATGCAGAAGTCACAGGGTAGTAGTCAGGGGCTGGTTTAGCACAGGGCTAAATCGCTGGCTTTTAAAGCAGACCAAGGCAGGCCAGCAGCACGGTTCAATTCCCGTACCAGCCCCCCCCCGAACAGGCGCCGGAATGTGGCGACAAGGGGCTTTTCACAGTAACTTCATTTGAAGCCTACTTGTGACAATAAGCGATTTTCATTTCATTTCATGGGCGACTTTAACTTCCCAAACATTGAGTGAAAACTCTTTAGATCAAATAGTTTGGATGGGGTGGTATTTGTGCAGTGTGTCCAGGAAGCTTTTCTAACACAGTATGTAGATTGTCCGACCAGAGGAGGGGCAATATTGGATTCAGTACTTGGTAATGAACCAGGGCAAGTGATAGATTTGTTAGTGGGGGAGCATTTTGGAGATAGTGACCACAATTCTGTGACTTTCACTTTAGTAATGGAGAGGGATAGGTACGTGCAACAGGGCAAGGTTTACAATTGGGGGAAGGGTAAATACGATGTTGTCAGACAAGAATTGAAGTGCATAAGTTGGGAACATAGGCTGGCAGGGAAGGACACAAGTGAAATGTGGAACTTGTTCAAGGAACAGGTACTACGTGTCCTTGATATGTATGTCCCTGTCAGGCAGGGAAGAGATGGTTGAGTGAGGGAACCATGGTTGACAAGAGAGGTTGAATGTCTTGTTAAGAGGAAAAAGGAGACTTATGTAAGGCTGAGGAAACAAGGTTCAGACAGGGCGTTGGAGGGATACAAGATAGCCAGGAGGGAACTGAAGAAAGGGATTAGGAGAGCTAAGAGAGGGCATGAACAATCTTTGGCGGGTAGGATCAAGGAAAACCCCAAAGCCTTTTACACATATGTGAGAAATATGAGAATGACTAGAGCGAGGGTAGGTCCGATCAAGGACAGTAGCGGGAGATTGTGTATTAAGAGATAGGAGAGGTCTTGAACGAGTACTTTTCTTCTGTATTTACAAATGAGAGGAGCCATATTGTTGGAGAGGACAGTGTGAAACAGACTGGTAAGCTCGAGAAAATACTTGTTAGGAAGGAAGATGTGTTGGGCATTTTGAAAAACTTGAGGATAGACAAGTCCCCCGGGCCTGACGGGATATATCCAAGGATTCTATGGGAAGCAAGAGATGAAATTGCAGAGCCGTTGGCAATGATCTTTTTGTCCTCACTGTCAACAGGGGTGGTACCAGGGGATTGGAGAGTGGCGAATGTCGTGCCCCTGTTCAAAAAAGGGACTAGGGATAACCCTGGGAATTACAGGCCAGTTAGTCTTACTTCGGTGATAGGCAAAGTCATGGAAAGGGTACTGAAGGATAGGATTTCTGAGCATCTGGAAAGACACTGCTTGATTAGGGATAGTCAGCACGGATTTGTGAGGGGTAGGTCTTGCCTTACAAGTCTTATTGAATTCTTTGAGGAGGTGACCAAGCATGTGGATGAAGGTAAAGCAGTGGATGTAGTGTACATGGATTTTAGTAAGGCATTTGATAAGGTTCCCCATGGTAGGCTTCTGCAGAAAATAAGGATGCATGGGATCGTGGGAAATTTGGCCAGTTGGATAACGAACTGGCTAACCGATAGAAGTCAGAGAGTGGTGGTGGATGGCAAATATTCAGCCTGGATCCCAGTTACCAGTGGCGTACCGCAGGGATCAGTTCTGGGTCCTTTGCTGTTTGTGATTTTCATTAATGACTTGGATGAGGGAGTTAAAGGGTGGGTCAGTAAATTTGCAGACGATACGAAGATTGGTGCAGTTGTGGATAGTGAGGAGGGCTGTTGTCGGCTGCAAAAAGACATAGATAGGATGCAGAGCTGGGCTGAGAAGTGGCAGATGGAGTTTAACCCTGAAAAGTGTGAGGTTGTCCATTTTGGAAGGACAAATATGAATGCGGAATACAGGGTTAACGGTAGAGTTCTTGGCAATGTGGAGGAGCAGAGAGATCTTGGGGTCTATGTTCATACATCTTTGAAAGTTGCCACTCAAGTGGATAGAGCTGTGAAGAAGGCCTATGGTGTGCTCGCGTTCATTAACAGAGGGATTGAATTTAAGAGCCGTGAGGTGATGATGCAGCTGTACAAAACTTTGGTAAGGCCACATTTGGAGTACTGTGTACAGTTCTGGTCACCTCATTTTAGGAAGGATGTGGAAGCTTTGGAAAAGGTGTAAAGGAGATTTACCAGGATGTTGCCTGGAATGGAGAGTCGGTCTTACGAGGAAAGGTTGAGGGTGCTAGGCCTTTTCTCATTAGAACGGAGAAGGATGAGGGGCGACTTGATAGAGGTTTATAAGATGATCAGGGGAATAGATAGACAGTCAGAGACTTTTTCCCCGGGTGGAACAAACCATTACAATGGGACATAAATTTAAGGTGAAAGGTGGAAGATATAGGGGGGATGTCAGAGGTAGGTTCTTGACCCAGAGAGTAGTGGGGGCATGGAATGCACTGCCTGTGGAAGTAGTTGATTCGGAAACATTAGGGACCTTTAAGCAGCTATTGGATAGGTACATGGATTACAGTAAAATGATATAGTGTAGATTTATTTGTTCTTAAGGGCAGCACGGTAGCATTGTGGATAGCACAACTGCTTCACAGCTCCAGGGTCCCAGGTTCGATTCCGGCTTGGGTCACTGTCTGTGCGGAGTCTGCACGTCCTCCCCGTGTCTGCGTGGGTTTCCTCCGGGTGCTCCGGTTTCCTCCCACAGTCCAAAGATGTGCAGGTTAGGTGGATTGGCCATGATAAATTGCCCTTAGTGTCCAAAATTGCCCTTAGTGTTGGGTGGAGGTGTTGAGTTTGGGTAGGGTGCTCTTTCCAAGAGCCGGTGCAGACTCAAAGGGCCGAATGGCCTCCTTCTGCACTGTAAATTCAATGATAATCTATGATTAATCTAGGACAAAGGTTACGGCACAACATTGTGGGCCGAAGGGCCTGTTCTGTGCTGTATTTTCTATGTTCTATGTTCTGGAACCATCTTTCAATTCCTGTAAAAAAAACATTCCCATCTGGTTCACCAATCTCCTTTTGGTAAGGAAATCTTCCCCCTTTACCTGATCCGGCCTACGCGTGCCTCCAGATCGCACAGTAACGTGGAAGATGTTTGTGTATCGTGTGCATCTTTATTTATTTTTTTTAGAATCTTTATTGTCACAAGCAGGCTTACATTAACACCGCAATGACGTTGCTGTGAAAAGCCCCTCGTCGCCACACTCCGACGCCTGTTCGGGTACACAGAGAGAGAATTCAGAATGTCCAATTCACCTAACAACACGTCTTGTGGGAGGAAACCGGAGCACCCGGAGGATACCCACGCAGACACGGGGGAGAACGTGCAGACTCTGCACAGGTCGGGACTCGAACCCCGTAGTCTGTTCTCCCCGCGATCATCCCTCAGCCGTGTTATTTTAATTGATATCAGATTGCCTGGTCGTTCATCTCATTCTGCCGTTCGCGCGCGGCGGGCGGTGTGGGGGGGGGGGGGGCGGCTTGCTGCGCGCAAACCGCTGTGTTTCGCACGCCCAAATAACGCCTGGGCTTCGTAAAAGAGTCTTTCGTCGCCTGCGAAGAGTTCGGGCGGTTGAGACAGGGGTGGGGTTTACGGAAGCAATTGCCCCTTGTCGGTCGGTGTGTAGTTTTAGTTTCTGGAGATCTAAGATGTCCAAATGCGAGTGGGGCGGGAAGGTGCTGCCCTCGCAAACAGTTTTGTCAGCCAGCGCTTCTTGGAAGCTCCTTGGTGCTTCTTTGAAATCTCCTGTGCTGCTGGACATAAGATAAAGATATTCTGGGGGCCCACTTGGCAGGAGCCGAGAGAGTGAAATGCAGCCCTTGAGAAATGTGGCTTCCGAGAAGGAGATTTCCAAGCAACAAGGAATCTCGCTGCCAACGTTTTGCGCTGGAGACAGGCGGGCGCCAGGCAGGGAGGGGCCGATCCGGTTCCTTTTTTTTTTACATGTCAGAGTTTTTAATTTTACTTTTACAAGTAGCGCAAGGAAAGATTTTGCAGTGGGCAACCGGTGCCGAACGAGGATTACTGCAAAAGTGAGAACGGGCAAGGTGAACGTCAGGGTCCCGGGTTCGATTCCCCTCTGGGTCACTGTCTGTGCGGAGTCTGCACGTTCTCCTCTCCCCCCCCCCCCCCCCCCCCCCCCCCCCCCCCCCGTGTCTGCGAGGGTTTCCTCCGGGCGCTCCGGTTTCCTCCCGCAAGCCCCGAAAGACGCGCTGTCGGGTGAATTGGACATTCTGAATTCTCCCTCTGCGTACCCGAACAGGCGCCGGAGTGTGGCGACTCGGGGCTTTCCACAGTAACTTCATTGCGAGATCGAGACTGCCGATGGGGCTGAACGTGGGCAGGTCAGACAAGGTGGAGCCTAGAAATTCGAGGTGGGGTCCCGAACTTTAAGGAATGCATCAGACTTCGAACCGACCATAGATGCATCGGGGCTCCACAGGGATGCATTCCACAGCTGATTCATGCCAGTTTTGAATTGAAGGATATTTGTCACTGATCCAGGGGCAGAGGATATTTTTTCCGAGCTGCAGAGAGTTAGGATGTTGCACAACCCTTTTTCATTAGCGTCAGTAGTTCTCCCGACTGGAAGACCCAGAATTAGGAACGAAGGATTCAGTTCTAAGGCTCTGTCAAATATTGTCTCGGATCTCCTTAATAACACTAGACCAATGTGGTTGAATCTTAACACTGGTCCATGCAGAGTGTGTATAGTCACCCTTGGCAACTGGGCACACTGCGATTAAAAACCCGTGTATCAAACCCGGCGTAATGTGCAAACAGTGTCTTAAACTGACTCTCCTTCATTCTATTGCAAAAGAAACGTTTACTGGCATAATCCCATACACTGCCCCATGTCTCCTAATCAATATTAGATGTCAAGTCTTTTTCCCAAGACTGCAGGGAACCCAATGTACTAAGACAGCAACCAGAACACACTGTCTGCGAATACTTACCAATGAGCTGTTTAGGCTCCGCAGAAATCAGGAGGTTTTCCAACGGGGAGATTCAGTTTGCCTTATTCAGGTTAAAGCCTCCGAGTTGCAGTTTGGAGCATCTTGGGATGTCAAATTTCTGCGCAGCTGCTCAAAGAAAGACGAGGAAGCACCACGACTCATATCTCCTAGTCCACAAGGGCGGCACAGTAGCACAGTGGTTATCACCGTTGCCTCACAGCTCCAGGGTCCCAGGTTCGATTCCCGGCTTGGGTCACTGTCTGTGCGGAGTCTGCACGTCCTCCCCGTGTGTGCGTGGGTTTCCTCCGGGTGCTCCGGTTTCCTCCCACAGTCCAAAGATGTGCAGGTTGGGTGGATTAGCCGTGATCAATTGGCCTTAGTGTTCAAAATGTGTTAGGTGGGGTTACTGAGATACGGGGATGGGGTGGAGGTGTGGATTTAAGTAGGGAGCTCTTTCCAAGGGCCGGTGCGGACCCAATGGGCCGAATGGCCTAATTGTGCTCCTATATCTTATGGATTACGTACCTAACCCCTACCCCCTTATCCTTAGCACAGTCCCCACCTTGCCCAAAACCGCCACACCCCTGCCGCTCGTCGAAAAATAGGCCGAAGAGACATCGCCCCCCATTCCCGTCTCAATTTTTGAAGAGTTGCTCCTTGTCATCCAGCTGAAATCTGCAAGAGCAGGACCAAGCCCACTTCCTCCTCCCGCAAGGAAAGGAAGGACCTTTTTTACATTCCGGGAACAAGGTCAACCGCGTGGAAACCCCAGCACACGATTACGAAAGACTCACGGCTGCATTAGATCGAAGGGGACGTTCCTCTCTAAAGGTGAACCCGCGGTCGTTACCGTCATGGGCGGCCTTCTCAGCAAGGAGAGGAGAAAGGCCAACCAGGGAATGGGCGCCAAAGGCCTCGCCTGCGTTTTGCCCGTCACACCTAAACCCACCCACCCACTCTGGCCGCTGGTGTTTGCCGCGGTCAAAGAGAGACTATCAAACAAGCAGTACTACCATGGCACGGGAGGCACGGTAGCACAGTGGTTGCTTCACTGTGCCGGGTTCGATTCCCCGCTGGGTCACTGTCAGTGCGGAGTCTGTACGTTCTCGCCCGTGCCTGCGTGGGTTTCCTCCGGGTGCCTCCCACAGTCCAAAGATGTGCAGGTTAGGTGGGGTTACTGGGAGTAGGGCAGGGGATTAGTCCTGGGTGGAATGTTCTTTCAGACGTTGGGCGCAGACTTGATGGGCCGAATGGCCTCCACTGTAGGAATTCTATAACAATTTGGAGTATCAAAAACCGAAACTTCTTTTGCCCTTTCCGACAAAGGTACTTGCCAGCATCCTTTAAGTAAGTCAATTTTGGTGCTGAAATTTGCTTGTCCCACCTTTTTAATCCAGCCTTCCAAATGAGGAGTAGGATACAAATCTGACTGCATAACTGCATTGACTTTCCGATAGTCCGCGCACATTCGTTGCGTTCCATCTGGTTTTGGCACAATCACAGTAGGTGAGCTCCAATCACTGCAAGTCACTTTTATGATATCCTTAAGCATTCTTTCAATCTCCTTTTGAACCTGTGCTAACTTTAGTGGATGCAGTCTACATGGATGTTGCTTAATTGGAATAGAACTTCCTAAATTTACATCATGTATGATCATCTTTGCACTTCCTATTTTGTCCCCACCTATAGCTCCATGTAACCGTAATAACTTTCAGGTCACTCTCATTTTCCTCCGGAAGGTAACTCAGTAATTTATCCAAATTTCATACTGCGTCCTCATTGTTCAATCTAATTTGCGGAATGCCAAATTCAGAATCACCTGGATTTATCTCTCCCTGGGCTACAACTACTATCACACTCTCCTGCTTTCCTTCCCTTTCAAAATACCCTTAAGCAAAGACCAGCACAGGAACAGGCCCTTCGGCCTCCAGGATTGCTCCGATCATGGCCTCCACTGTAGGAATTCTATGGTTCTAAGGTAAAGCACGACATTAGATACAGAGTAAAGCTCCCTCTACACTGACCCCATCAAACACTCCCAGGACAGGTACAGCACGGGGTTAGATACAGAGTAAAACTCCCTCTACACTCCCCATCAAACACCCCCAGGACAGGTACAGTACAGGGTTAGATACAGAGTAAAGCTCCCTCTACACTGTCCCCATCAAACACTCCCAGGACAGTTACAGCACGGGGTTAGATACAGAGTAAAGCTCCCTCTACACTGTCCCCATCAAACACTCCCAGGACAGGTACAGCACGGGGTTAGATACAGAGTAAAGCTCCCTCTGCACTGCCCCATCAAACACTCCCAGGAGAGTTACAGCACGGGGTTAGATACAGAGTAAAGCTCCCTCTACACTGTCCCCATCAAACACCCCCAGGACAAATACAGCACGGGGTTAGATACAGAGTAAAGCTCCCTTTACACTGTCCCCATCAAACACTCCCGGACAGGCACAATTTTGCGTGCAGCAAGATTCCTGGGAGTGTTTGATGGGGACAGTGTAGAGGGAGCTTTACTCTATACCCTCTATACCCATCCTATTTGTGTAATCGTCAAGATGCCTCTCAGATGTCATTGTTGTATCAGCTCCCCCTGGCAGTGCGTTCCAGGCACTCGCCCTGCCTCGCACATCTCCTCTAAACTTGCTCACAAAATTGGGGGGGTGGTAATTAGTGAGGAGAGCCTTTGATTACAGGAGGATATAGACGGGCTTGTCAGATGGGCTGATCAGAGGAAAATGCAGTTCAATCTGGATAAGCGTGAGGTGATGGACTCGGGCAGGACAAACAAGGCAAGGGAATGCAGGATAAAAGGCAGGACCCTGGGAAGCAACTAGGATCAGAGGGACATTGGTGTGCGTGTACACCTGTCCCTTAAGGTAGCAGAGCAGGTGGACACAGTGGTTAAGAAGGTATATGGTCTCCTTACCTTTATTAGCCGAGGCATAGAGCTTAAGAGCAGGGAGGTTATGCTGGAACCTAGGTTTAGAGGGTATGTGATGAAAAACCTTTTCCCCCAGAGGGGGGGTGGGAGTCTGGAACACGCTGCCTGAAAGGGTGGTGGGGGCAGAGACCCTCAGAACATTTCAGAAGGATTTAGATGTGCGCTTGCGATCTCAGGGCAGACAAGGCTCTGGGCCCAGTGCTGGAAAATGGGTTTAGAATAGTTAGGTGGTTGTTTCTGACCGACACAGACTCGATGGGCCGATGGGCCTTTCTTTGCTGAAGACCTCAATGACTCTATGACTACATTAGCTCTACCTACCATAGAACATAGAACAATACAGCGCAGTACAGGCCCTTCGGCCCACGATGTTGCACCAAAACAAAAGCCATCTAACCTACACTATGCCATTATCATCCATATGTTTATCCAATAAACTTTTAAATGCCCTCAATGTTGGCGAGTTCACTACTGTAGCAGGTAGGGCATTCCGCGGCCTCACTACTCTTTGCGTAAAGAACCTACCTCTGACCTCTGTCCTATATCTATTACCCCTCAGTTTAAAGTTATGTCCCCTCGTGCCAGCCATTTCCATCCGCGGGAGAAGGCTCTCACTGTCCACCCTATCCAACCCCCTGATCATTTTGTATGCCTCTTTAATTTACTCCCTACAGCTGCCACTATATATTCCAATTGAACAAGCTAATGTCATTCAAAGACCATCTATAAATAAAGTTAACAATCGGGTTTACTTTTCCCTTTGCAAAGAATTTGGAGAGAACCTTCCAGGAATCGAGGGTTTTTTCACAGTAACTTCATTGAAGCCTACTTGTGACAATAAGTGACTATTATTATCATCTGTCTTGTCCTATGGCAAACTGCAAAATTACAGATAGACCTGGCTCCGCTCCTTAGAGTCTCATAGATGTTAACAGCATGGAAACAGGCCCTTCGGCCCAGCTTGTCCATTGGGACCCAACGTTGGGGAAGGCACGGTAGCACAGTGGTTAGCACTGTTGCTTCACAGCTCCAGGGTCCCAGGTTCGATGCCCGGCTTGGGGCACTGTCTGTGTGGAGTCTGCACGCCCTCCCCGTGTCTGCGTGGGTTTCCTCCGTTGGGGGGGGGGGGGGCTCCGGTTTCCTCCCACAAGTCCCGAAAGACGTGCTGTTAGGTGAATTGGACATTCTGAATTCTCCCTCTCTGTACTCGAACAGGCGCTGGAGTGTGGCGACTAGGGGCTTTTCACAGCAACTTCATTGCAGTGTTAATGTAAGCCTACCTGTGACAATAAAGATTATTAAACAGCTAGTCCCACTTGCCCGCATTTTTCCCACATCCGTTTATACCCACCCTGCCCATGTAACTGCTTTTTAAAAGACAAAATTGTACCCGTCTCCACCACTGCGATCCAGACACTCAGCACCCTCTGTGTGAAAACATTGCCCCTCTGGTCTCTTTTGTATCTCTCCCCTCTCACCTTTAACCTTTGCCCTCTAGTTCTAGACTCCTCTACCTTTGGGAAAAGATATTGACTATCTACCTTATCGACGCTCCTCGTTATTTTATAGACCTCGATAAGATCACCCCTAAGCCTCCTACGCTCCAGGAAAAAAAGTCCCAGCCTATCCAGCCTCACCTTATAACTCAGACCATCAAGTCCTGGGAGCATCTTCGTAATGAGGGTGATTACATCATAATGCATTCTTCAGTTTTCCCTCACTAAGATGTCCGAGGACTTGTTTATCCCGGGTTAAGCACCATCCCTCTTAAATTACCTACACCCCAGGGATCCTCCAAAATCAAAGCAATGTTCCATTAGCCATCTATCTGTGAACAAGTGGGCAGCACGGTAGCATGGTGGTTAGCACAATTGCTTCACAACTCCAGGGTTCCAGGTTCGATTCCGGCTTGGGTCAGTGTCTGTGCGGAGTCTGCACGTCTCCCCGTGTGTGCGTGGGTTTCCTCCGGGTGCTCCGGTTTCCTCCCACAGTCCAAAGATGTGCAGGTTAGGTGGATTGGCCATGCTAAAATTGCCCTTAGTGTCCAAAATTGCCCTGAGTGTTGGGGATAGGGTGGAGGTGTGGGCTTGGGTAGGGTGCTCTTTCAAAGAGCCGGTGCAGACTCGAGTGGCCAAATGGCCTCCTTCTGCACTCTAAATATGAAGTAAGTTTATAGTGTGCTTTCATAAGATGTGTTTGGAATGTCTGTGTGTTTATATTGTATGTGTTTGCAGTGTGTGCTTACAGTAAGTATGTTTTGTGTGTGTGTGTAGGTGGTGTGTGTGTTTGTATACATAGTGCGTGTGTACATTGCTCTCGCGAACCCGCCCTCGTCCCCCCCCCCCCCCCCCCCCAGACAGACGCGGGGCACAGATGTGTGCGCCTTGAAACACCTACACATTGCCCCAAAAGGTGGCAAAGATCCCGCGGCCATGGTTGGGAGAGCAGGAGGGAGGGAGGGTGGCCTCGCTGCCCTGTTACGTACCCCTTTCGCACAATGTCACTTAATGACCAGTGAATCGGTCTCGCTCCTGGTCGTGGGATCTTGCTGTCCGTGAATTGGCTGATGCTCCGTTACAAAGGACAATACGGCACAGGAACAGGCCCTTCGGCCCTCCAAGCCTGCGCCGACCATGGTACCTGCCCAAACCAAAACCGTCTGCACTTACGCAGTCCGTACCCTCCCATTCGTAGAATCATAGAACTTTCAGTGCAGAAGGAGGCCATTCGGCCCATCGAGCCTGCACCGGCCCTTGGAAAGAGCACCCTACCCAAGCCCACAGCTCCACCCTATCCCCGTAACCCCAACTAACCTTTTTGGACACTAAGGGGCAATTTAGCACTCTAACCTGCCCATCTTTAGACTGTGGGAGGAAACGGGAGCACCCGGAGGAAACCCACGGGGTGAACGTGTAGACTATACCCACCCTATTCATCTATTTGTCCGGATGCCTCGTAAATGCCGCTATCGTACCCGCTCCCATCACCTCCCCAGGCAGCGCGTTCCATATATTTACCACCTACTGTGTAAAAAAAACTGTGTAAAAAAACGTGCCTCGCACATCTGTTCTAAACTTTTCCCCACACACTTTAAACCTATGTCCCCTCGTACTTGACTCTCCTACCCTCGGAAAGAGCCTCTGACTATCCACTCTGTCTATGCCCCTCATAATTTTGTCGACCTCTATCAGGTCGCCCCTCAACCTCCGTCGTTCCAGCGAGAACAGACCGAGTTTATTCAACCGCTCCTCGTAGCTAATGCCCCCCACACCAGGCCACATCCCGGTAAACCGCCTGCACTACAGAAGCGGAAATACGAGTCCTGTCTGGCCTCGGCAGCCACTTTGTTTGTGTCAAGCGTCACGGAGAGGAAGCAGAACGAAGAGCAGGGCTCAGAGCAGAGTGAAGAATGCACGAGTCATCCAGGAAAGGGGGCGGGGCATGGTAGCACAGTGGTTAGCACAGTTGCTTCACAGCGCCAGGGTCCCGGGTTCGATTCCCGGCCTCGGGCCACTGTCTGTGAGGAGTCTGCACGTTCTCCCCGTGCTGGCGTGGGATTCCTACGGGTGCTCCGGTTTCCTCCCCCCTCCTGGTGGTATCGGCGCTGTGCGTGCACTCATTGACGAGCCTGAACAGCTGGCACAGACGGCGGTGGTGGGAGCCCGGACGGTGGGGGGCGGGGGGGTAGGTGCGGCGTTTCGGCAATTTGCAGCTCATTAACACCTCTTGCTCAACCCACCTGAGACGTGAGGCTGAGAAATCTGGGAATCCAGGTCAGCCGGAGAGTTAACCCTTTCCTGAGTGTGTGTTTGAGCGTGCGTCACGTGCGTTTTGAGTGCGTGGGTTTGCCCGTGTGCATACTGCGTGCGTGTGCAGGAGTACCCGGCGAGGCACGCTCCCGGGCTGTATCGTGACAGGCTGGAGTGAATCGTCCCCTTCTGCCAGATGTTGAACACATCTGCCGAGCCTGCTTCATGGTATGAGCTCCGTACTGTGGAATCGACTCACTTTCCTCGCTCGCATCTGCAAAGCTGTAGGTGTAACGTCTCCAGGAGTTATCTCTGGAGTCACCTCCAGCCCCACAACCCTCCGAGATCTCTGCGCTCCTCCAATTCTGGCCTCTCGCGCATCTCTCTCCCCTCCCCTCCCTCCGCCGTTTCCCATCACTCCACCTTTGCCGACCGTGTCTTCAGCTACCTGGGAGCCCCAAGCTCTGGAATTCCCACCCTAAACCGCTTCTCTCCACCCTGCCCCCTCTCTCTTCCTCTTTAAGATGCTCCTTCTAACCGACCTCTCGTCGGTAGCGGCACGGTGGGGCAGTGGTCGGCGGCGCTACCTCGCGGCGCCGAGGACCCGGGTTCGATCCCGGCCCCAGAGTCGCCGTCCGCGTGGAGTTTGCACATTCTCCCCGTATCTGCGTGGGCCTCGCCCCCACAACCCAAAAAAGATGTGACTCCAAATTGTCCCTAAATACAGCTCGTCGCCGAGATATCGAACACGATATCGAGCAGATAGGGTAGCACAAGTGGATAATACTGTGGCTTCACAGCGCCAGGGTCCCAGGTTCGATTCCCCGCTGGGTCACTGTCTGTGCGGAGTCTGCACGTCCTCCCCGTGTGTGCGTGGGTTTCCTCCGGGTGCTCCGGTTTCCTCCCACAGTCCAAAGATGTGCAGGTTAGGTGGATTGGCCGCGATAAATTGCCCTTAGTGTCCAAAAAGGTTAGATGGTGTTATTGGGTTGAAGTGAAGGCTTAAGTGGGTCGGTGCAGACTCGATGGGCCGAATGGCCTCCTTCTGCACTGTATGTTCTATAAAATAAAGCAGCTGGGGAAACAAAGTGATCGCCTCTCTTTAGAATATTTCAGAGGCGCGGGGGTTTATCGTAGGGAACAATTGGTTGGCGCACAGCGCGATCCCGGACAGATAAATGATCAGATGACCTGTTTTTAATGACGCCGGGTGCCGGGAAGGGTAGGGAGGGGGTTGCGTTTAAGCCTGCTTGGAGCGGTATCAGATATTCCAGTCCAGCGCTCAAATGGGCCCCCGCGATGGCCCGCCTCTTTGTACACAAGGCGGTTCTGGTGATAAGATAGGACCACTTATCGGGACGTTGGGAGCTGTGTGCGCTTGGGGTGGGGGCTGGAAACTGAAGGCTGTCGCTTTATTGTGGACATTGGGCCACCAAAGGTCTAAGTGCAGGAGATTGATCCTTGGCTCTGTTTGCAAGTCAAGATACCAGAGGTAGTTCTGATCGATGAGTCACTCGGCAAATCTGTTTGTTGAACTTGTGCTGTGCTGGAATGTTTTTCCCCAGTGTACCAACCCCCCCATGGAACAATAATAAACACATGCCCGAAACCTCCCCCGCCCCCGGGGTTGCTGCTGCTGCTGACCACCTCCTAACGTTCCGCTAGAAAGTCTAGGAACGGTTGCCCCCACCTGAAGAACCCCTGCACAGACCCTCTCAAGGCGAATTTCACCCTCTCCAATTGAATGAACCCTGCCATGTCGCTGATCCAGGCTCCCACGCTCGGGGGCCTCGCATCTTTCCACTGTAGCAGAATCCTCCGACGGGCTACCAGGGACGCAAAGGCCAGAATACCGGCCTCTTTCGCCTCCTGCACTCCCGGCTCGTCCAATACCCCAAATAATGCCAATCCCCAGCTCGGCTTGACCCGGGCGTTCACCACCTTGGACACCGTCCTCGCAAAGCCCCTCCAAAACCCATCCAGCGCCAGACAAGCCCAGAACATGTGGACGTGATTTGCCGGGCTTCCCGAGCACCTCCCACATCTGCCCCAAAAACCTCGCCCCTGTCATATGCGCTCTGTGAAGAACCTTAAATTGTATCAGGCTAAGCCTGGCGCAAGAGGAGGAAGAATTAACCCTACCCAGGGCGTCCGCCCACGTACCCTCGTCTATCTCCTCCCCAAGCTCCTCCTCCCATTTACCCTTTAGCTCCTCCACCGAGGTCTCCCCCTCCTCCTGCATCTCCTGATAGACCGCCGAGACCCTGCCTTCTCCAACCCATACCCCCGAGAGCACCCTATCGTGAATCTTACGTGCTGGAAGCAGCGGAAATTCCCTCACCTGCTGTCCTGTACCTGAAGGCGGCCGTGCTGGGATGTTGTTGGAATGGCAGAGGCACCCGGCGTGGCAGGCGGGCGCCCGTGCTGACCCCCCGAGAGGGCTCTCCCGATTAGCCGCACGCCCGTCGCATCCCTCCGGATCGTTTTCCACCTCTCTGGTTCAAAAGGCTTCTCGACAAACACATGGATAGGACGGGTATAGAGGGACACGCCACTAGGAAGTGCTGAGGGGTTGGGCCAAGGTTGGTGTCATGACCGGTACAGGCTTGGAGGGCCGAAGGGCCTGTTCCCGTGCTGTATTGTTCTCTGTTCTTCGTCACTTCTTTTACCAACCCCCGAAAGTCTGTCCCCTGTGATCACTGACATCCCTGTCAGAGGGCACCCCCCCCTACCTTCTCCCATCTCACCTTTAACTGGCAGTCGATCATGTGATAGTCACCCCCCCCCGGAAAGTGGAGCCGCAGAGGATTACAGCACAGGAAAGGCCCTTCGGCCCATCCAGTCTGTGCTGGTCAGAAACAACCACCTAACTATTCTAACCCCGTTTCCCAGCACTTGTCCCAGAGCCGTGTCTGCCCTGGGATCGCAAGCGCACATCTAAACCCTTCCCAAATGTTCTGAGGGTCTCTGCCTCCACCCCCCTTTCAGGCAGCGAGTTCCAGACCCCCCCCCCCCCCCCCCCCCCCCGCCTCACATCCCCTCTAAACCTCCCGCCCCCTCACCTTAAATCTCTGCCCCCTGGTCATTGAGCCCTCCACCAAGGGGAAAAGGTTCTTCCTGTCGACTCTCTCTGTGCCCCTCATAGTTTTATACATCTCCATCACGCCCCTCCCTCAGTCTCCTCTGCTCCAAGGACAACAACCCCAGTCTATCCAATCTCTCTTCATAACTAACACTCTCCAGCCCAGACAACATCCTGGTGAATCTCCTCTGCAGCCTTTCCAGTGGCTATCACACCCCTCCTGTAATGTGGATTCCAGAACTGCTCACAATACTCTCGCTGTGGCCTAGCCAACGTTTTATACAGTTCCAGCATAACCTCCCTGCTCTTAAACTCTCTGCCTCGGCTAATAAAGGCAAGTAGACCACGTACCGTCTTAACCACTGTCTCCATAAGACCACAGTAAAAAGTCTTACAGCAGGTTAAAGTCCAACAGGTTTGTTTCGATGTCACTAGCTTTCGGAGCGCTGCTCCTTCCTCAGGTGAATGAAGAGGTATGTTCCAGAAACACATATATAGACAGATTCAAAGATGCCAGACAATGCTTGGAATGCGAGCATTAGCAGGTGATTAAATCTTTACAGATCCAGAGATGGTAACCCCAGGTTAAAGAGGTGTGAATTGTGTCAAGCCAGGACAGTTGGTAGGATTTCGCAGGCCAGATGGTGGGGGATGAATGTAATGCGACATGAATCCCAGGTCCCGGTTGAGGCCGCACTCATGTGTGCGGAACTTGGCTATAAGTTTCTGCTCGGCGATTCTGCGTTGTCGCGGGTCCTGAAGGCCGCCTTGGAGAACGCTTACCCGGAGATCAGAGGCTGAATGCCCTTGACTGCTGAAGTGTTCCCCGACTGGAAGGGAACATTCCTGCCTGGTGATTGTCGCGCGATGTCCGTTCATTCGTTGTCGCAGCGTCTGCATGGTCTCGCCAATGTACCACAATGTACCATAAGACATAGGAGCAGAATTAGGCCACTCAGCCCATCGAGTCTGCTCCGCCATTCAATCATGGCTGATATTTTTCTCATCCCCATTCTCCTGCCTTCTCCCCATAACCCCTGATCCCCTTATTGATCAAGAACCTATCTATCTCTGTCTTAAAGACACTCAATGAATTGACCTCCACAGCCTTCTGCGGCAAAGAGTTCCACAGATTCACCACCCTCTGGCTGAAGAAATTCCTCCTCATCTCAGTTTTAAAGGATTGTCCTTTTAGTCTGAGATGGTGTCTGTCGTGTTGGGTGTTCCGATACACAAACGAACCAACACGGTTGTAGATGGTACAACTCTGTTTTATTATTCTGTACAATAACAACTGTTAACTTCTGGCTGTGGTTCGTACTTCACCAGCTAACCTGTGGACCCAGCCCGAGCACTATCTTAGTGAGGCACTCAGCACATGGTGTATGTCTGAGTGGCACGCTGTGGGCTCTGTGCTCTGAGCTATCTCCTGCTGGAATGAGCAGGAACTGTGGTGTTCCCTGTTCTATACTGTGTGTGCTCTCACTGGTGATTGGCTGTGATGTGTGTGTGTTGGTTGGTCCATCTACCTGTCCATCAGTGTGTGTGTGATTGCACCATGATATGTTAATGTGGATATCATGACAGTGTCCTCTGGTTCTAGATTTTCCTACAAGTGGAAACATCCTCTCCACATCCACTCACCACCCTCTGCGTAAAAAACGCCTTGCACATCTCCTCGAAACTTTGCCCCACGGACCTTAAACCTATGCCCCCTGGTGACTGACCCCTCTACCCTGGGAAAGAGTGCCTGCCCATCCACTCTATCCATGCCCCTCATAATCTTGCAGACCTCTATCAGGTCGCCCCTCAACCTCCGTCGTTCTAATGGGGGGGGCTTTAAGCTACTTCAGCAGGGGGGTGGCAACCAAGAGACGATTTGAAGAGGGATGCCAGGGAGAGCCAGATAGCGCGAGTATAGAGAACGGTAAGTTAATAGGTGAAGTCGGAGCAAGGTGGAAAGTAATGACGTGTAAATCAGGGTTACTGTGCGTGTGTGTGTGAATGCACGGAGTGTGGTAAATAAGATTGGGGAGTTCCAGGCAATAAGGAATTACGATATTGTGGCGATTGGCAAGTCATGTTGCAGCTGTATAGAACCTTAGTTAGGCCACACTTGGAGTACAGTGTTCAATTCTGGTCGCCACACTACCAGAAGGATATGGAGGCTTTAGAGAGGGTGCAGAAGAGATTTACCAGAATGTTGCCTGGTATGGAGGGCATTAGCTATGAGGAGCGGTTGAATAAACTCGGTTTGTTCTCACTGGAACGAAGGAGGTTGAGGGGCAACCTGATAGAGGTCTACAAAATTTTGAGGGGCATAGAGTGGATAGTCTTTTTCCCAGGGTAGAGGGGTCAATTATTAGGGAGCATTGGTTGAAAGTGCGAGGGGCAAGGTTTAGAGGAGATGTACAAGGCAAATTTTTTACGCAGAGGGTAGTGGGTGCCTGGAACTCGCTGCCGGAGGAGGTGGTGGAAGCAGGGACGATAGTGACATTTAAGGGGCATCTTGACAAATACATGAATAGGATGGGAATAGAGGGATACGGACCTAGGAAGTGTAGAAGATTGTAGTTTAGACGGGCAGCATGGTCGGCACGGGCTTGGAGGGCCGAAGGGCCTGTTCCTGTGCTGTACTTTTCTTTGTTCTTTTTATAACAGAGACCTGCTTCAAGGAAGGGCAGGACTGGGTGTTAAATATTACTGGGGATAAGGTGTTCAGAAGCGATACGAGAAGACGGAAAGGAATGGGGGCGGGCGGTATTGGTTGAGGAGAGGATTGCAGTGCTGGAGAAAGAGGATGTCCCAAGGGGGGTCGGAATTCGGTCGAGGACAGAAAGCTGGAGCTGAGGAACACAAAGGGTATAGTTACATTGTTCGGTGTAGTTTAGAGATGGCCGACTGGCGAGAGAAGGATGTAAACATTACAGAGCAGTTATTGGGGGGGGGGGGGGGGGGGTTAATGACACGGATGTAGACTGGGGCAGTGGGTAGACTGGGGCCGTGGGTTGTGTTAAGGGCGGAGAGGGGCAAACAATCCGAGATTGTGTCCAGGAAAATCTCCTACGGCACTTTGTGCCCAGTCTCCCAAGAAAGGCCGGAGCGGGTTCCAGGAAATGAGGTGGGCGTAGTGGGTCAGGTGTCAGCGGGGGCATTGAGGAAAGAGTGATCATTGCATCGTAAGGTTCAGGGTGACGTTGGAAAAGGACAAAGTAAAAATGATTGTCCCGGGTAGAGCCCGCTTCAGTGGGGCAAGAACGGACCTGGGGACTGGACTACCTTCAAAACCGAAATGGTTCGGGCACAGTCGGGAGATATTCCCTCAAAAGGGAAAGGCAGGGCACACTAACCCAGAGCTCCCTGGGTGAACAAGGAGATAGAAATTAAGGATAAGGAAGGCAGAGGTGCCAGGTAGAAGATACCGTTGAGAACCAAGAGGAAGACACAAGATTCAGAGGGGAGGTGAAAAAGCTCATTGGAGGAGAGGGGTTATGAGAAAAGACTGACATAAAGGGGAAATCCCAAAGTCTTCTACAGGCACATAAAGAGGAAAAGCTGGTAAAAGGAGGAGTGGGGTGGGGCTAATTGGGGGCCGGAGAGGGAATTTACACACGGGGGCAGGGGCTGGTTTAGCTCAGTGGGCTAGACTGCTGGTTTGTGATGAAGAACAAGGGCAGCAGTGTGGGTTCATTGTAATGTTAATGTAAGCCTACTTGTGACAATAAAAAATTATTATTATGCATACTGTCTTTACCAAGGAGGTAGATGCAATCCCACATTTTGGTCGGTCTAACATAGAGGGGAAATATACCGTAAATGGCAAAACTCTTGGGAATATAGAAAGTCCGAGAGATCTGGGCGTGCAGGTCCACAGATCTTTGAAGGTGGCAACACAAGTGGACAAGGTAGTCAAGAAAGCAGACGGAATGCTCGCCTTCATTGGACGGGGCATCGAGTATAAAAACTGGCAAGTCAGGCAGCTGTTGTATAGAACCTCGGTAAGGCCGCACTTGGAATATTGCGCACAATTCTGGTCGCCACACTACCAGAAGGATGTGGAGGCTTTGGAGAGGGTGCAGAGGAGGTTTACCAGAATGTTGCCTGGTATGGAGGGTGTTAGCTATGTGGAGAGGCTGAATAGACTCGGACTGTTTCCATTAGAACGACGGAGGTTGAGGGGTGACCTGATAGAGGTCTACAGGATTATGAGGGGCATGGATAGAGTGGATGGGCAGGCACTCTTTCCCAGGGTGGGGGGGGTCACTCACCAGGTTCTATACAACTGCAGCACGACTTGCTGTTCCCGCTCATTAAAGGATTGGGAACGAGAGGGGCACAGATTTGAAACAAAAGAGGCAAATGTGACTGGAGAAAAAAAATCGTGTCCCCTACGGCGAGTGGTTTGGGGCCTGGAATGCGGCGCCTGGACCCCCCAGCCAACTAACATCCCTTAAAGGCAGACAACTGGTCATTATTACATTGCTGATCTAGCTGTGTGGAAATGAGAAGCGTCTTGGTTACGGGGACGGCAGCATGGACTTCACTTGCTTTAGGAGCTGTGAATCGCCCTGGGGCAGTCCTGCTGCGTGTGAGGGAGTCACATCGACTTTCAATCTGAGGATCAGATTGAATCGGGGCGTTCGAGAACGCAGGGACGAAGAGGATGGAGTAGATAAGGTGAAAGTGTTCCCTCGCGAGTTGCTGTGAGCGGGAGGCTTTGCCTGGAAGGGAAGCCGATTCAGTTTGATTTGGGCGGCACGGTGATTAGCACCGCTGCCTCACAGCGCCAGGGTCCCAGGTTCGATTCCGGCTTGGGTCACTGTCTGTGCGGAGTCTCCACGTTCTCCCCCGTGTCTGTGTGGGTTTCCTCCGGGTGCTCCGGTTTCCTCCCACAAGTCCCGAAAGATGTGCTGTTAGGTGAATTGGCCGTGCTAAATTGTTCCTTCGTGTCCAAAGACAAACGTTGTGTGGGGTTACTGAGTTCCAGGAATAGGGTGGAGGTGTGGACCTAGGGTAGGGTGCTCTTTCAGGGGCCGGTGTAGACTCGATGGGCCGAATGGCCTCCTTCTGCACTGCAAACTCCATTGACCTCGCTTGTTTAGCCTGAGATGTATTGTGGAAATCAAACAACAAGTTATTCTCCTCTACGTAATGTGGCCGGCGTTGAGTGGCGCCTTCTGGTGGATATTGGAGCCCCTCCATTCTCTCCGCATTGTGAATTGTCTCCCGCATGCTCACTGATTCAGGGCAATGCACCCCCCCCCCCCCCCCATTCAGCTGACAAACCCGCCGCCCACCGCAAACAACAATGCGACTCCCAAACCCCTACCCCTCCCAACACCGTCCGCATTTCTAGGCGACAGAGGCTGGACACTCGCCTTCGGCTCCTGCCAAACTCTGCCGCCTGCATATCAACTCGCCCCAAAGCCTCTTCACCCTCATTCCCCCCCCCCCCCATGACGATCCCTGGCCACGAGTTTCTTTTCAAATCCTTTCACGAGGCAATCTGCGTCATCCACCCCATCTTCTCACTCCTCCGATTCCGGCCTCTTGAACATCCCCCAATTTTATATCACTCCATCGCTGGCGGCCACGCCTTCCGCTGCCTGGGGCCTCGATCTCCGGAATCCTCTCTCGCTGTCTCTCTCTCTGTGTCTATCCCTCTCTCTGTCTCTCCCTCTCTCTGTCTCTCCCTCTCTCTGTCTCTCCCTCTCTCTGTCTCTCCCTCTCTCTGTCTCTCCCTCTCTCTGTCTCTCTCTCGCTCTGTCTCTCCCTTTCTCTGTGTCTCTCTCTCTGTCTCTCTCTCTCTCTCTCTCTCTGTCTCTCTCTCTGTGTCTCTCCCTCTCTCTGTCTCTCCCTCTCTCTGTCTCTCTCTCGCTCTGTCTCTCCCTTTCTCTGTGTCTCTCTCTCTGTCTCTCTCTCTCTCTCTCTCTCTCTCTGTCTCTCTCTCTCTGTGTCTCTCCCTCTCTCTGTCTCTCCCTCTCTCTGTCTCTCCCTCTCTCTGTCTCTCTCTCGTTCTGTCTCTCCCTTTCTCTGTGTCTCTCTCTGTCTCTCTCTCTCTCTCTCTCTCTGTCTCTCCCTCTCTCTGCCTCTCTCTCTCTCTGTCTCTGTCTCTCTCTGTCTCTCCCTCTCTCTGCCTCTCTCTCTCTCTGTCTCTCTCTGTCTCTCCCTCTCTCTGTCTCTCTCTCGCTCTGTCTCTCCCTTTCTCTGTCTCTGTCTCTCTGGTCTCTCTGTCTCTCTCTCTCTCTCTGTCTCTCTCTTGCTGTCTCTCTCTCTCTCTGTCTCTCCCTCTCTCTCTGTCTCTCTCGCTGTCTCTCTCTCTCTCTCTGTCTCTCTCTCTCTCTCTGTCTCTGTCTGTGTCTATCTGTCTCTCTCTCGCTCTGTCTCTCCCTTTCTCTCTGTCGCTCTCTCTCTCTCTCTGTCTCTCTGTCTCTCTCTGTCTCTCCCTCTCTCTGTCTCTCCCTCTCTCTGCCTCTCTGTCTCTCCCTGCCTCTCTGTCTCTCCCTCTCTCTGTCTCTCCCTCTCTCTGTCTCTCCCTCTCTCTGTCTCTCCCTCTCTCTGTCTCTTTCTCGCTCTGTCTCTCCCTTTCTCTGTCTCTGTCTCTCTGGTCTCTCTGTCTCTCTCTCTCTCTCTCTCTCTGTCTCTCTCTCTCTCTGTCTGTGTCTATCTGTCTCTCTCTCGCTCTGTCTCTCCCTTTCTCTGTGTCTCTCTCTCTGTCTCTCTCTCTCTCTGTCTGTCTCTCCCTCTCTGTCCCTCTCTCTGCCTCTCTCTGCCTCTCTCTGCCTCTCTCTGCCTCTGTCTCTCCCTCTCTCTGTCTCTCTCTCCCTCTGTCTCTCCCTTTCTCTGTCTCTGTCTCTCTGGTCTCTCTGTGTCTCTCTCTTGCTGTCTCTCTCTCTCTCTCTGTCTCTCCCTCTCTCTCTGACTCTCTCTCGCTGTCTCTCTCTCTGTCTCTCTCTCTCTCTGTCTGTGTCTATCTGTCTCTCTCTCTCTGTCTCTCCCTCTCTCTGCCTCTCCCTCTCTCTGTCTCTCCCTCTCTCTGTCTCTCTCTCTCTCTGTCTCTCTCTCTCTCTCTCTGTCTCTCCCTCTCTCTGCCTCTCTCTCCCTCTGCCTCTCTCTCTCGCTGTCTCTCTCGCTGTCTCTCTCTCTCTCTCTCTCTCTCTCTCTGTCTCTCTCTCTGTCTCTCTCTCTGTCTCTCTCTCTGTCTCTCTCGCTCTGTCTCTCTCGCTCTGTCTCTCTCGCTCTGTCTCTCTCGCTCTGTCTCTCTCGCTCTGTCTCTCTCTCTGTCTGTCTCTCTCTCTGTCTCTGTCTCTGTGACTCTCTCTCTGTCTCTCTCTCGCTCTGTCTCTCCCTTTCTCTGTCTCTCTCTCTCTCTGCCTCTCTCTCTGTCTCTCTCTCTGTCTCTCTCTTGCTGTCTCTCTCTCTCTGTGTCTCTCCCTCTCTGTCTCTCTCTCTCTCTGTCTCTCTCTCTCTGTCTCTCTCTCTGTCTCTCTCTCTGTCTCTCTCTCTCTGTCTCTCTCTCTCTCTGTCTCTGTCTCTCTGGTCTCTCTGTCTCTCTCTCTCTCTGTCTCTCTCTCTGCCTCTCTCTCTCTCTCTCTGTCTCTCTCTCTCTTATTGCTCCATAAACTGACCAGATCCATCCGTTCTTCGAAGTCCCTCGGGGCATTTATTTCTTTAAGAGGTGCTACATAAATGCGATTTGTTGTTTAGTGCAGCTGCTGGTGGTACAGAAATATATTGCCTCTCCCAGGGTTGGGAGAGGCAATAGAAAATGGCGGGTATAATTCCAGTAGTGGGGGAGGTGTTACATGATTGGAGGTGGCAGGACTGCTTGAGAAAGCATTGAATAAAGCCTGCGGAATTTGGGGTGTGCAGAGGATAAAAGCAAGGAAGCCACCATAAAACCATCTGAAACACCCGTTCCCAATCCTTTCCTTTACGCGGAACGTAGATCGTCATCAGGAGCTTGGCGGGCCACGGCACAGGCAAGCCGTTTTAAACACTATTTTGTACATAGCCCTCGGCTGACGGGTGCCAAAATTTATTCAGCAACGGGTATTATAAACGCAGCACTCACGGACACGCTGGGCGGGACTCTCCGGCTTGGAGGCGGAGTGCCGACCCGGCGTGGGAGCTGTGGCGAATGGTTCCGGGGATGAGCGACTTCAATTCCGTGGATAGAATGGAGAATCCGGGACTGTTTTCCTCGGAGAGAAGGTTGAGAGGAGATTTGGTCAAGGAGGTCAACGGGAAACTTTTCTTCTTTGCGCAGTGGGTGGTTGGGCCCTGGACTGGACTGTCCGATCGCGCGGTGGAGGCCGGCTCCATCGAAGGCCTTCGCGAGGGGCTTGGGTTATTATCTGAAGAGGAAACGAACGCTGGGCTACGTGGGGGGAGGGGGGTGGGGGGGAGGGGGGGATCGTGGCTCTCATTAAGATCTTGCAGAGACACGGGCGCAACAGGCCTCATGTTCTGTGCGTTGACCGTTTTATGCTTCTGCCGACTGGCCCCCTCAAACACCGTGGGGCAGTGGACGACTGAACAAGTCTTCGATAGATGTTCTTTGTGAGGGTTTTGCGGTGATTAAGCCCATCTGTTTTCCCGAAGTCACGCTCCATCTCATTCATACCTCCGCACGTCACTTATCAGCACATTCGGAGGTGTTTTATTGGTGATGAAGTTGCCGCATGTAGATTTTCCCAGAGTTTTTCTTTCGAGCCTAACTTTTATTTCTGAATTCTTAATGCTTTTTTTTTGTCAACCTCCTCTCCAGACCCCTAAGTGAGCTGAGAGAGTTACAGACTGTGTCGCTGATGCATGTAAATGTTGCCAGAACATCATAGGTTGGTTCGCCCTTTGAGGGCGAGAGCTGACTGGTGGTGATTTGCCCTGGAGGGTCACCACACTTCAGGCGAGGGGCAAAGTGGAGAAGGCGAGGCCTTCAGGGCAGCACGGCAGCATTGTGGTTAGCACAATTGCTTCACAGCTCCAGGGTCCCAGGTTCGATTCCCCGCTGGGTCACTGTCTGTGCGGAGTCTGCACGTCCTCCCCGTGTGTGCGTGGGTTTCCTCCGGGTGCTCCGGTTTCCTCCCACAGTCCAAAGATGTGCAGGTTAGGTGGATTGGCCATGATAAATTGCCCCGAGTGTCCAAAATTGCCCCTAGTATTGGGTGGGGTTACTGGGTTATGGGGATAGGGTGGAGGTGTGGACCTTTGGTGGGGTGCTCTTTATAAGAGCCGGTGCAGACTCTATGGGCCGAATGGCCTCCTTCTGCGCTGTAAATTCTATGATTCAGAAATGACCTCAGCCGGTGAGGGAATTGAACCCGCGCTGTTGGCGTCGCTCCCCATTACGAACCAGGCAACTGAGCTCAACCCCCCCCCCCCAACTTATATTCCTCAGGGTGCACACCACCAACAATCTGTCCTGGTCCACCCACGCCGACGCTACCACCAAGAAAGCACAACAGCGCCTATACTTCCTCAGGAAACTGAGGAGATTCGGCATGTCCACATTGACCCTGACCAACTTTTACAGATACCCCACAGAAAGCATCCTATCGGGCTGCATCACAGCCTGGTATGGCAACTGCTCGGCCCAGGACCGCAAGAAACTTCAGAGAGTCGTGAACACAGCCCAGTCCATCACACGAACCTGCCTCCCATCCACTGACTCCATCTACACCTCCCGCTGCCTGGGGAAAGCGGGCAGCATAATCAAAGATCCCTCCCACCCGGCTTACTCACTCTTCCAACTTCTTCCATCGGGCAGGAGATACAGAAGTCTGAGAACATGCACGAACAGACTCAAAAACAGCTTCCCCACTGTCACCAGACTCCTAAATGACCCTCTTATGGACTGAACTGATCTCTCCACACATCTTCTCTACTGAGTAGTACTACACTGCGTATGCTTCACCCGATGTCTATGTATTTACATTGTGTATTTATCGTATATTCTATGTGTTTCATGTACGGAATGACCTGCCTGGACTGAACGCAGAACAATACTTTTCATTGTACCTCGGTACACGTGACAATAAATCTAAATCCAATATCCGTGTTACACTCCCTAAGCGTAACTTTGGCCCTGAGGGCAACATCCTGGTCACTGGCTCACTGGCCTTGGTGAGGACACACCTGGAGTATTGTGGGCAGTTTGGGTCTCCTTCTCTGAGGAAGGATGTTCTTGCTCTCGAGCGAGAGCAGCGAAGGTTTACCAGACTGATTCCTGGGATGGCGGGACTGTCGTATGAGGAGAGATTGACTAGGTTGGGATTGTATTCGCTGGAGTTCAGAAGAATGAGGGGGGATCTCATAGAGACTTATAAAATTCTAACCGGACTGGACAGGGTCGATGCAGGAAGGATGTTCCCAATGGTGGGGGGGGACTGGACAGGGTCGATGCAGGAAGGATGTTCCCGATGGTGGGGGGGGACTGGACAGGGTCGATGCAGGCAGCACGGTAGCATTGTGGGTCACTGTCTGTGCGGAGTCTGCACGTCCTCCCCGTGTCTGCGTGGGTTTCCTCCGGGTGCTCCGGTTTCCTCCCACAGTCCAAAGATGTGCAGGTTAGGTGGATTGGCCAATGATAAATTGCCCTTAGTGTCCAAAATTGCCCTTAGTGTTGGGTGGGGTTACTGGGTTATGGCGATAGGGTGGCGGTGTTGACCTTGGGTAGGGTGCTCTTTCCAAGAGCCAGTGCTGACTCGATAGGCCGAATGGCCTCCTTCTGCACTGTAAATTCTATGGTGATCTATGATTCTATTCCACCCCCGTCACCTTCTCTCTTTCTCGATCCCTCAATGATTGTCTCTCGGGGAGTTTGGCTGGAGCTCAGGAGTCGGGAGGGGGAGCGGTTGTTGAATGGTTGTTTTAGTTTTTAATCGCCTGCGCTCGGTGGAACAGCAGTAGCTTTGAGCAGTAACCACCCCCACCCTGGCCCCTCTGTTCTTGTGTGCCGGAATGCATGACCAGATTACAGACCCCCCCCCCACCTCCACCGTCAGTGAGCACAATGGCCCCTCTTGTCTGGGAACTTTCAATTTCGCGTTTCGTCCTAATTGGACCTTGATGTTCTTCGAATGGGGTCGGAGTGAGGCAGAGTAATTTGTGAATGAAAGACCCCCTCGGAGCCGTGAATGTCATTTGTAAAAAAAAAACCATCCTTCTGTGTTTGGCGCAGCCGACAATATCCCACACCCAGAAACTAACATTCCAAAGAGAAACTCAGGAACGTCGGTGCAATGATTATACAATATTTCCAGACGGAACCACGATTGTTGTACAATAGACGCAGGAAAGTTATACCCAGTGACGTGTGTTATTATGTAATATACACATGGGCGACGTGAGTTATGGTGTAATATACACACGGGAGTTATACCCAGCGACGTGTGTTATTGTGTAATATACACACGGGAGTTATACCCAGCGACGTGTGTTATTGTGTAATATACACACGGGAGTTATACCCAGCGACGTGTGTTATTATGTAATATACACATGGGCGACGTATGTTATTGTGTAATATACACACGGGAGTTATACCCAGCGACGTGTGTTATTGTGTAATATACACACGGGCGTCATACCCAGTGACGTGTGTTATTGTGTAATATACACACGGGAGTTATACCCAGCGACGTGTGTTATTGTGTAATATACACACGAGAGTTATACCCAGCGACGTGTGTTATTGTGTAATATACACACGGGAGTTATACCCAGCGACGTGTGTTACTGTGTAATTATACACACGGGTGTTATACCCAGCGACGTGTGTTATTGTGTAATATACACACGGGCGTTATACCCAGTGACGTGTGTTATTGTGTAACATACACACGGGAGTTATACCCATTGACGTGTGTTATTGTGTAATATACACACGGGAGTTATACCCAGTGACGTGTGTTATTGTGTAAAATACACACGGGAGTTATACTCAGTGACATGTGTTAGAACATAGAACATAGAACAATACAGCGCAGTACAGGCCCTTCGGCCCGCGATGTTGCACCGAAACAAAAGCCATCTAACCTACACTATGCCATTATCATCCATATGTTTATCCAATAAACTTTTAAATGCCCTCAATGTTGGCGAGTTCACTACTCTAGCAGGTAGGGCATTCTACGGCCTCACTACTCTTTGCGTAAAGAACCTACCTCTGACCTCTGTCCTATATCTATTACCCCTCAGTTTAAAGTTATGTCCCCTCGTGCCAGCCATATCCATCCGCGGGAGAAGGCTCTCACTGTCCACCCTATCCAACCCCCTGATCATTTTGTATGCCTCTATTAAGTCTCCTCTTAACCTTCTTCTCTCCAACGAAAACAACCTCAAGTCCATCAGCCTTTCCTCATAAGATTTTCCCTCCATACCAGGCAACATCCTGGTAAATCTCCTCTGCACCTGCTCCAAAGCCTCCACGTCCTTCCTATAATGCGGAAACCAGAACTGTTATTGTGTAATATACACACGGGCGTTATACCCAGCGACGTGTGTTATTGTGTAATTTACACACGGGTGTTATACCCAGCACGTGTGTTATTGTGTAATATACACACGGGAGTTATACTCAGTGACATGTGTTATTGTGTAATCTACACACGGGAGTTATACCCAGCGACGGGTGTTATTGTGTAATATACACACGGGAGTTATACTCAGTGACATGTGTTATTGTGTAATATACACACGGGAGTTATACCCAGTGACGTGTGTTATTGTGTAATATACACACGGGTGTTATACCCAGCGACGTGTGTTATTGTGTAATATACACACGGGTGTTATACCCAGTGACGTGTGTTATTGTGTAATATACGCACGGGAGTTATACCCAGCGACGTGTGTTATTGTGTAATATACCCACGGGAGTTATACCCAGCGACGTGTGTTATTGTGTAATATACACACGGGAGTTATACCCAGCGACGTGTGTTATTGTGTAATATACACACGGGAGTTATACCCAGCGACGTGTGTTATTGTGTAATATACACACGGGAGTTATACCCAGCGACGTGTGTTATTGTGTAATATACACACGGGTGTTATACCCAGCGACGTGTGTTATTGTGTAATATACACACGGGAGTTATACCCAGCGACGTGTGTTATTGTGTAATATACACACGGGAGTTATACCCAGCGACGTGTGTTATTGTGTAATATACACACGGGTGTTATACCCAGCGACGTGTGTTATTGTGTAATATACACACGGGAGTTATACCCAGTGACGTGTGTTATTGTGTAATATACACACGGGGGTTATACCCAGTGACGTGTGTTATTGTGTAATATACACACGGGTGTTATACCCAGCGACGTGTGTTATTGTGTAATATACACACGGGTGTTATACCCAGCGACGTGTGATACTGTGTAATATACACACGGGTGTTATACCCAGCGACGTGTGTTATTGTGTAATATACACACGGGTGTTATACCCAGCGACGTGTGTTATTGTGTAATATACACACGGGTGTTATACCCAGCGACGTGTGTTATTCTGTAATATACACACGGGTGTTATACCCAGTGACGTGTGTTATTGTGTAATATCCACACGGGAGTTATACCCAGCGACGTGTGTTATTGTGTAATATACACACGGGAGTTATACCCAGCGACGTGTGTTATTGTGTAATATACACACGGGAGTTATACCCAGCGACGGGTGTTATTGTGTAATATACACAAGGGAGTTATACCCAGAGACATGTGTTATTGTGTAATATACACACGGGAGTTATACCCAGCGACGTGTGTTATTGTGTAATATACACACGGGAGTTATACCCAGCGACGTGTGTTATTGTGTAATATACACATGGGAGTTATACCCAGCGACGCGTGTTATTGTGCAATATACACACGGGAGTTATACCCAGCGACATGTGTTATTGTGTAATATACACACGGGAGTTATACCCAGCGACGTGTGTTATTGTGTAATATACACATGGGAGTTATACCCAGCGACGCGTGTTATTGTGCAATATACACACGGGAGTTATACCCAGCGACATGTGTTATTGTGTAATATACACACGGGAGTTATACCCAGCGACGCGTGTTATTGTGCAATATACACACGGGAGTTATACCCAGCGACATGTGTTATTGTGTAATATACACACGGGAGTTTTACCCAGCGACGTGTGTTATTGTGTAATATACACACGGGAGTTATACCCAGCGACGTGTGTTATTGTGTAATATACACACGGGAGTTATACCCAGCGACATGTGTTATTGTGTAATATACACACGGGAGTTATACCCAGCGACGTGTGTTATTGTGTAATATACACACGGGAGTTATACCCAGCGACATGTGTTATTGTGTAATATACACACGGGAGTTATACCCAGCGACGTGTGTTATTGTGTAATATACACACGGGAGTTATACCCAGCGACGTGTGTTATTGTGTAATATACACACGGGAGTTTTACCCAGCGACATGTGTTATTGTGTAATATACACACGGGAGTTATACCCAGCGACGTGTGTTATTGTGTAATATACACACGGGAGTTATACCCAGCGACATGTGTTATTGTGTAATATACACACGGGAGTTATACCCAGTGACGTGTGTTATTGTGTAATATACACACGGGAGTTATACCCAGTGACGTGTGTTATTGTGTAATATACACACGGGAGTTATACCCAGTGACGTGTGTTACTGTGTAATATACACACGGGAGTTATACCCAGCGACGGGTGTTATTGTGTAATATACACACGGGAGTTATACCCAGTGACATGTGTTATTGTGTAATATACACACGGGTGTTATACCCAGTGACATGTGTTATTGTGTAATATACACACGGGTGTTATACCCAGTGACATGTGTTATTGTGTAATATACACACGGGAGTTATACCCAGCGACGGGTGTTATTGTGTAATATACACACGGGAGTTATACCCAGTGACATGTGTTATTGTGTAATATACACACGGGAGTTATACCCAGCGACGGGTGTTATTGTGTAATATACACACGGGAGTTATACCCAGTGACATGTGTTATTGTGTAATATACACACGGGTGTTATACCCAGTGACATGTGTTATTGTGTAATATACACACGGGAGTTATACCCAGCGACGGGTGTTATTGTGTAATATACACACGGGAGTTATACCCAGCGACGTGTGTTATTGTGTAATATACACACGGGAGTTATACCCAGCGACGTGTGTTATTGTGTAATATACACACGGGTGTTATACCCAGTGACGTGTGTTATTGTGTAATATACACACGGGAGTTATACCCAGCGACGTGTGTTATTGTGTAATATACACACGGGTGTTATACCCAGCGACGTGTGTTATTGTGTAATATACACACGGGAGTTATACCCAGCGACGTGGGTTATTGTGTAATATACACACGGGTGTTATACCCAGCGACGTGTGTGATTGTGTAATATACACACGGGTGTTATACCCAGTGACGTGTGTTATTGTGTAATACACACACGGGAGTTATACCCAGTGACGGGTGTTATTGTGTAATATACACACGGGTGTTATACCCAGTGACTTGTGTTATTGTGTAATATACACACGGGAGTTATACCCAGTGACTTGTGTTATTGTGTAATATACACACGGGAGTTATACCCAGCGACGTGTGTTATTGCGTAATATACACACGGGAGTTATACCCAGCGACGTGTGTTATTGTGTAATATACACACGGGAGTTATACCCAGCGACGTATGTTATTGTGTAATATACACACGGGAGTTATACCCAGCGACGTGTGTTATTCTGTTATTCTGTAATATACACACGGGTGTTATACCCAACGACGTGTGTTATTGTGTAATATACACACTGGTGTTAAACCCAGTCGCTGGGAGTTATACCCAGCGACGTGTGTTATTGTGTAATATACACACGGGAGTTATACCCAGTGACGTGTGTTATTGTGTAATATACACACGGGTGTTATACCCAATGACGTGTGTTATTGTGTAATATACACACGGGAGTTATACCCAGCGACGTGTGTTATTGTGTAATATACACACGGGAGTTATACCCAGTGACGTGTGTTATTGTGTAATATACACACGGGCGTTATACCCAGCGACGTGTGTTATTGTGTAATATACATACGGGAGTTATACCCAGCGACGTGTGTTATTGTGTAATATACACACGGAGTTATACCCAGTAATGTGTGTTATTGTGTAATATACACACGGGAGTTATACCCAGCGACGTGTTATTGTGTAATATACACACGGGTGTTATACCCAGCGACGGGTGTTATTGTGTAATACACACACGGGAGCTATATCCAGCGACGTGTGTTATTGTGTAATATACACACGGGAGTTATACCCAGCGACGTGTGTTATTGTGTAATATACACACGGGAGTTATACCCAGTGACGTGTGTTATTGTGTAATATACACACGGGAGTTATACCCAGTGACGGGTGTTATTGTGTAATATACACACGGGTGTTATACCCAGTGACTTGTGTTATTGTGTAATATACACACGGGAGTTATACCCAGTGACCTGTGTTATTGTGTAATATACACACGGGAGTTATACCCAGTGACGGGTGTTATTGTGTAATATACACACGGGTGTTATACCCAGCGACGTGTGTTATTGTGTAATATACACACGGGAGTTATACCCAGTGACGGGTGTTATTGTGTAATATACACACGGGTGTTATACCCAGTGACGTGTGTTATTGTGTAATATACACACGGGAGTTATACCCAGTGACGGGTGTTATTGTGTAATATACACACGGGTGTTATACCCAGCGATGTGTGTTATTGTGTAATATACACACGGGAGTTATACACAGTGACGTGTGTTATTGTGTAATATACACACGGGAGTTATACCCAGTGACGTGTGTTATTGTGTAATATCCGCACGGGAGTTATACCCAGCGACGTGTGTTATTGTGTAATATACACACGGGAGTTATTCCCAGTGACGTGTGTTATTGTGTAATATACACACTGGTGTGAAACCCAGCGACGTGTGTTATTGTGTAATATACACACGGGAGTTATACCCAGCGACGTGTGTTATTGTGTAATATACACACGGGAGTTATACCCAGTGACGTGTGTTATTGTGTAATACACACACGGGAGTTATACCCAGTGACGGGTGTTATTGTGTAATATACACACGGGTGTTATACCCAGTGACTTGTGTTATTGTGTAATATACACACGGGAGTTATACCCAGTGACTTGTGTTATTGTGTAATATACACACGGGAGTTATACCCAGCGACGTGTGTTATTGTGTAATATACACACGGGAGTTATACCCAGCGACGTATGTTATTGTGTAATATACACACGGGAGTTATACCCAGCGACGTGTGTTATTCTGTTATTCTGTAATATACACACGGGTGTTATACCCAACGACGTGTGTTATTGTGTAATATACACACTGGTGTTAAACCCAGTCGCTGGGAGTTATACCCAGCGACGTGTGTTATTGTGTAATATACACACGGGAGTTATACCCAGTGACGTGTGTTATTGTGTAATATACACACGGGTGTTATACCCAGCGACGTGTGTTATTCTGTAATATCCACACGGGAGTTATACCCAGCGACGTGTGTTATTGTGTAATATACACACGGGAGTTATACCCAGCGACGTGTGTTATTGTGTAATATACACACGGGAGTTATACCCAGCGACGTGTGTTATTGTGTAATATACACACGGGAGTTATACCCAGCGACGTGTGTTATTCTGTTATTCTGTAATATACACACGGGTGTTATACCCAACGACGTGTGTTATTGTGTAATATACACACTGGTGTTAAACCCAGTCGCTGGGAGTTATACCCAGCGACGTGTGTTATTGTGTAATATACACACGGGAGTTATACCCAGTGACGTGTGTTATTGTGTAATATACACACGGGCGTTATACCCAGCGACGTGTGTTATTGTGTAATATCCACACGGGAGTTATACCCAGCGACGTGTGTTATTGTGTAATATACACACGGGAGTTATACCCAGCGACGTGTGTTATTGTGTAATATACACACGGGAGTTATACCCAGCGACGTGTGTTATTGTGTAATATACACACGGGAGTTATACCCAGCGACGTGTGTTATTGTGTAATATACACACGGGAGTTATACCCAGCGACGTGCGTTATTGTGTAATATACACACGGGAGGTATACCCAGTGACGTGTGTTATTGTGTAATATACACACGGGTGTTATACCCAGTGACTTGTGTTATTGTGTAATATCCACACGGGAGTTATACCCAGCGACGTGTGTTATTGTGTAATATCCACACGGGAGTTATACCCAGTGACTTGTGTTATTGTGTAATATACACACGGGAGTTATACCTAGTGACGTGTGTTATTGTGTAATATACACACAGGAGTTATACCCAGCGACGTGTGTTATTGTGTAATATACACACGGGAGTTATACCCAGCGACGTGGGTTATTGTGTAATATACACACGGGTGTTATACCCAGCGACGTGTGTGATTGTGTAATATACACACGGGTGTTATACCCAGTGACGTGTGTTATTGTGTAATACACACACGGGAGTTATACCCAGTGACGGGTGTTATTGTGTAATATACACACGGGAGTTATACCCAGTGACGTGTGTTATTGTGTAATATACACACGGGAGTTATACTCAGTGACATGTGTTAGAACATAGAACATAGAACAATACAGCGCAGTACAGGCCCTTCGGCCCACGATGTTGCACCGAAACAAAAGCCATCTAACCTACACTATGCCATTATCATCCATATGTTTATCCAATAAACTTTTAAATGCCCTCAATGTTGGCGAGTTCACTACTCTAGCAGGTAGGGCATTCTACGGCCTCACTACTCTTTGCGTAAAGAACCTACCTCTGACCTCTGTCCTATATCTATTACCCCTCAGTTTAAAGTTATGTCCCCTCGTGCCAGCCATATCCATCCGCGGGAGAAGGCTCTCACTGTCCACCCTATCCAACCCCCTGATCATTTTGTATGCCTCTATTAAGTCTCCTCTTAACCTTCTTCTCTCCAACGAAAACAACCTCAAGTCCATCAGCCTTTCCTCATAAGATTTTCCCTCCATACCAGGCAACATCCTGGTAAATCTCCTCTGCACCTGCTCCAAAGCCTCCACGTCCTTCCTATAATGCGGAAACCAGAACTGTTATTGTGTAATATACACACGGGCGTTATACCCAGCGACGTGTGTTATTGTGTAATTTACACACGGGTGTTATACCCAGCACGTGTGTTATTGTGTAATATACACACGGGAGTTATACTCAGTGACATGTGTTATTGTGTAATCTACACACGTGAGTTATACCCAGCGACGGGTGTTATTGTGTAATATACACACGGGAGTTATACTCAGTGACATGTGTTATTGTGTAATATACACACGGGAGTTATACCCAGTGACGTGTGTTATTGTGTAATATACACACGGGTGTTATACCCAGCGACGTGTGTTATTGTGTAATGTACACACGGGTGTTATACCCAGTGACGTGTGTTATTGTGTAATATACGCAGGGGAGTTATACCCAGCGACGTGTGTTATTGTGTAATATACACACGGGAGTTATACCCAGCGACGTGTGTTATTGTGTAATATACACACGGGAGTTATACCCAGTGACGTGTGTTATTGTGTAATATACACACGGGAGTTATACCCAGCGACGTGTGTTATTGTGTAATATACACACGGGAGTTATACCCAGCGACGTGTGTTATTGTGTAATATACACACGGGTGTTATACCCAGCGACGTGTGTTATTGTGTAATATACACACGGGAGTTATACCCAGCGACGTGTGTTATTGTGTAATATACACACGGGAGTTATACCCAGCGACGTGTGTTATTGTGTAATATACACACGGGTGTTATACCCAGCGACGTGTGTTATTGTGTAATATACACACGGGAGTTATACCCAGTGACGTGTGTTATTGTGTAATATACACACGGGGGTTATACCCAGTGACGTGTGTTATTGTGTAATATACACACGGGTGTTATACCCAGCGACGTGTGTTATTGTGTAATATACACACGGGTGTTATACCCAGCGACGTGTGATACTGTGTAATATACACACGGGTGTTATACCCAGCGACGTGTGTTATTGTGTAATATACACACGGGTGTTATACCCAGCGACGTGTGTTATTGTGTAATATACACACGGGTGTTATACCCAGCGACGTGTGTTATTCTGTAATATACACACGGGTGTTATACCCAGTGACGTGTGTTATTGTGTAATATCCACACGGGAGTTATACCCAGCGACGTGTGTTATTGTGTAATATACACACGGGAGTTATACCCAGCGACGTGTGTTATTGTGTAATATACACACGGGAGTTATACCCAGCGACGGGTGTTATTGTGTAATATACACAAGGGAGTTATACCCAGAGACATGTGTTATTGTGTAATATACACACGGGAGTTATACCCAGCGACGTGTGTTATTGTGTAATATACACACGGGAGTTATACCCAGCGACGGGTGTTATTGTGTAATATACACATGGGAGTTATACCCAGCGACGCGTGTTATTGTGCAATATACACACGGGAGTTATACCCAGCGACATGTGTTATTGTGTAATATACACACGGGAGTTATACCCAGTGACGTGTGTTACTGTGTAATATACACACGGGTGTTATACCCAGCGACGCGTGTTATTGTGTAATATACGCACGGGAGTTTTACCCAGCGACGTGTGTTATTGTGTAATATACACACGGGAGTTATACCCAGTGACGTGTGTTATTGTGTAATATACACACGGGTGTTATACCCAGCGACGTGTGTTATTGTGTAATATACACCCGGGTGTTATACCCAGCGACGGGTGTTATTGTGTAATATACATACGGGAGTTATACCCAGTGACGTGTGTTATTGTGTAATATACACACGGGAGTTATACCCAGCGACATGTGTTATTGTGTAATATACACACGGGAGTTATACCCAGCGACATGTGTTAATGTGTAATATACACATGGGTGTTATACCCAGCGACGTGTGTTATTTTGTAATATACACACGGGTGTTATACCCAGCGACGTGGGTTATTGTGTAATATACACACGGGTGTTATACCCAGCGACGTGTGTGATTGTGTAATATACTCACGGGTGTTATACCCAGTGACGTGTGTTATTGTGTAAAATACACACGGGAGTTATACCCAGTGACGGGTGTTATTGTGTAATATACACACGGGTGTTATACCCAGTGACTTGTGTTATTGTGTAATATACACACGGGAGTTATACCCAGTGACTTGTGTTATTGTGTAATATACACACGGGAGTTATACCCAGCGATGTGTGTTATTGTGTAATATACACACGGGAGTTATACCCAGTGACGTGTGTTATTGTGTAATATACACACGGGCGTTATACCCAGCGACGTGTGTTATTGTGTAATATACACACTGGAGATATACCCAGCGACGTGTGTTATTGTGTAATATACACAAGGGAGTTATACCCAGTAATGGGTGTTATTGTGTAATATACACACGGGTGTTATACCCAGCGACGTGTGTTATTGTGTAATATACACACAGGTGTTATACCCAACGACGTGTGTTATTGTGTAATATACACACTGGTGTTAAACCCAGCGACGTGTGTTATTGTGTAATATACACACGGGAGTTATACCCAGCGACGTGTGTTATTGTGTAATATACACACGGGAGTTATACCCAGCGACGTGTGTTATTGTGTAATATACACACGGGTGTTATACCCAGCGACGTGTGTGATTGTGTAATATACACACGGGTGTTATACCCAGTGACGTGTGTTATTGTGTAATACACACACGGGAGTTATACCCAGTGACGGGTGTTATTGTGTAATATACACACGGGAGTTATACCCAGCGACGTGTGTTATTGTGTTATTGTGTAATATACACACGGGTGTTATACCCAACGACGTGTGTTATTGTGTAATATACACACTGGTGTTAAACCCAGTCGCTGGGAGTTATACCCAGCGACGTGTGTTATTGTGTAATATACACACGGGAGTTATACCCAGTGACGTGTGTTATTGTGTAATATACACACGGGCGTTATACCCAGCGACGTGTGTTATTGTGTAATATACACACGGGAGTTATACCCAGCGACGTGTGTTATTGTGTAATATACACACGGAGTTATACCCAGTAATGTGTGTTATTGTGTAATATACACACGGGAGTTATACCCAGCGACGTGTTATTGTGTAATATACACACGGGTGTTATACCCAGCGACGGGTGTTATTGTGTAATACACACACGGGAGCTATATCCAGCGACGTGTGTTATTGTGTAATATACACACAGGAGTTATACCCAGCGACGTGTGTTATTGTGTAATATACACACGGGAATTATACCCAGTGACGTGTGTTATTGTGTAATATACACACGGGAGTTATACCCAGTGACGGGTGTTATTGTGTAATATGCACACGGGTGTTATCCCCAGTGACTTGTGTTATTGTGTAATATACACACGGGAGTTATACCCAGCGACTTGTGATATTGTGTAATATACACACGGGAGTTATACCCAGCGACGTGTGTTATTGTGTAATATACACACAGGAGTTATACCCAGTGACGTGTGTTATTGTGTAATATACACACGGGTGTTATACCCAGCGACGTGTGTTATTGTGTAATATACACACGGTTGTTATACCCAGCGACGTGTGTTATTGTGTAATATACACACGGGAGTTATACGCAGTGACGTGTGTTATAGTGTAATATACACACGGGAGTTATACCCAGTGACGTGTGTTATTGTGTAATATACACACGGGAGTTATACCCAGCGACGGGTGTTATTGTGTAATATACACACGGGTGTTATACCCAGTGACGTGTGTTATTGTGTAATATCCGCACGGGAGTTATACCCAGCGACGTGTGTTATTGTGTAATATACACACGGGAGTTATTCCCAGTGACGTGTGTTATTGTGTAATATACACACTGGTGTGAAACCCAGCGACGTGTGTTATTGTGTAATATACACACGGGAGTTATACCCAGCGACGTGTGTTATTGTGTAATATACACACGGGAGTTATACCCAGCGACGTGGGTTATTGTGTAATATACACACGGGTGTTATACCCAGCGACCTGTGTGATTGTGTAATATACACACGGGTGTTATACCCAGTGACGTGTGTTATTGTGTAATACACACACGGGAGTTATACCCAGTGACGGGTGTTATTGTGTAATATACACACGGGTGTTATACCCAGTGACTTGTGTTATTGTGTAATATACACACGGGAGTTATACCCATGACTTGTGTTATTGTGTAATATACACACGGGAGTTATACCCAGCGACGTGTGTTATTGTGTAATATACACACGGGAGTTATACCCAGCGACGTGTGTTATTGTGTAATATACACACGGGAGTTATACCCAGCGACGTATGTTATTGTGTAATATACACACGGGAGTTATACCCAGCGACGTGTGTTATTCTGTTATTCTGTAATATACACACGGGTGTTATACCCAACGACGTGTGTTATTGTGTAATATACACACTGGTGTTAAACCCAGTCGCTGGGAGTTTTACCCAGCGACGTGTGTTATTGTGTAATATACACACGGGAGTTATACCCAGTGACGTGTGTTATTGTGTAATATACACACGGGTGTTATACCCAATGACGTGTGTTATTGTGTAATATACACACGGGAGTTATACCCAGCGACGTGTGTTATTGTGTAATATACACACGGGAGTTATACCCAGTGACGTGTGTTATTGTGTAATATACACACGGGCGTTATACCCAGCGACGTGTGTTATTGTGTAATATACACACGGGAGTTATACCCAGCGACGTGTGTTATTGTGTAATATACACACGGAGTTATACCCAGTAATGTGTGTTATTGTGTAATATACACACGGGAGTTATACCCAGCGACGTGTTATTGTATAATATACACACGGGTGTTATACCCAGCGACGGGTGTTATTGTGTAATACACACACGGGAGCTATATCCAGCGACGTGTGTTATTGTGTAATATACACATGGGAGTTATACCCAGCGACGTGTGTTATTGTGTAATATACACACGGGAGTTATACCCAGTGACGTGTGTTATTGTGTAATATACACACGGGAGTTATACCCAGTGACGGGTGTTATTGTGTAATATACACACGGGTGTTATACCCAGTGACTTGTGTTATTGTGTAATATACACACGGGAGTTATACCCAGTGACCTGTGTTATTGTGTAATATACACACGGGAGTTATACCCAGTGACGGGTGTTATTGTGTAATATACACACGGGTGTTATACCCAGCGACGTGTGTTATTGTGTAATATAGACACGGGAGTTATACCCAGTGACGGGTGTTATTGTGTAATATACACACGGGTGTTATACCCAGCGACGTGTGTTATTGTGTAATATACACACGGGAGTTATACCCAGTGACATGTGTTATTGTGTAATATACACACGGGTGTTATACCCAGTGACGTGTGTTATTGTGTAATATCCACACGGGAGTTATACTCAGCGACGTGTGTTATTGTGTAATATACACACGGGAGTTATACCTAGTGACGTGTGTTATTGTGTAATATACACACGGGTGTTATACCCAGCGACGTGTGTTATTGTGTAATATACACCCGGGTGTTATACCCAGCGACGTGTGTTATTGTGTAATATACACACGGGAGTTATACCCAGAGACATGTGTTATTGTGTAATATACACACGGGTGTTATACCCAGCGACGTGTGTTATTGTGTAATATACACACGGGAGTTATACCCAGCGACGTGTGTTATTGTGTAATATACACACGGGAGTTATACCCAGAGACATGTGTTATTGTGTAATATACACACGGGTGTTATACCCAGCGACGTGTGTTATTGTGTAATATACACACGGGAGTTATACCCAGCGACGTGTGTTATTGTGTAATATACACACGGGAGTTTTACCCAGCGACGTGTGTTATTGTGTAATATACACACGGGAGTTATACCCAGCGACGTGTGTTATTGTGTAATATACACACGGGAGTTATACCCAGTGACGTGTGTTATTGTGTAATATACACACGGGTGTTATACCCAGCGACGTGTGTTATTGTGTAATATACACACGGGCGTTATACCCAGTGACATTTGTTATTGTGTAATATACACCCGGGTGTTATACCCAGCGACGGGTGTTATTGTGTAATATACACACGGGAGTTACACCCAGTGACGTGTGTTATTGTGTAATATACACACGGGAGTTATACCCAGCGACATGTGTTATTGTGTAATATACACACGGGAGTTATACCCAGCGACATGTGTTAATGTGTAATATACACATGGGTGTTATACCCAGCGACGGGTGTTATTGTGTAACATACACACGGGTGTTATACCCAATGACGTGTGTTATTGTGTAATATACACACGGGAGTTACACCCAGTGACGTGTGTTATTGTGTAATATACACACGGGAGTTATACCCAGCGACGGGTGTTATTGTGTAATATACACACGGGAGTTATACCCAGTGACGTGTGTTATTGTGTAATATACACCCGGGTGTTATACCCAGCGACGGGTGTTATTGTGTAATATACACACGGGAGTTACACCCAGTGACGTGTGTTATTGTGTAATATACACACGGGAGTTATACCCAGCGACATGTGTTAATGTGTAATATACACACGGGAGTTATACCCAGTGACGTGTGTTATTGTGTAATATACACACGGGTGTTATACCCAATGACGTGTGTTATTGTGTAATATACACACGGGAGTTATACCCAGCGACGTGTGTTATTGTGTAATATACACCCGGGTGTTATACCCAGCGACGTGTGTTATTGTGTAATATACACACGGGAGTTATACCCAGCGACGTGTGTTATTGTGTAATATACACACGGGAGTTATACCCAGCGACGGGTGTTATTGTGTAATATACACACGGGTGTTATACCCAGTGACGTGTGTTATTGTGTAATATACACACGGGAGTTTTACCCAGCGACGTGTGTTATTGTGTAATATACACACGGGAGTTATACCCAGTGACGTGTGTTATTGTGTAATATACACACGGGTGTTATACCCAGTGACATTTGTTATTGTGTAATATACACCCGGGTGTTATACCCAGCGACGGGTGTTATTGTGTAATATACACACGGGAGTTACACCCAGTGACGTGTGTTATTGTGTAATATACACACGGGAGTTATACCCAGCGACATGTGTTATTGTGTAATATACACACGGGAGTTATACCCAGCGACATGTGTTAATGTGTAATATACACATGGGTGTTATACCCAGTGACGTGTGTTATTGTGTAACATACACACGGGTGTTATACCCAGCGACGTGTGTTATTGTGTAATATACACACGGGAGTTATACCCAGCGACGTGTGTTACTGTGTAATTATACACACGGGTGTTATACCCAGCGACGTGTGTTATTGTGTAATATACACACGGGTGTTATACCCAGCGACGTGTGTTATTGTGTAATATACACACGGGAGTTATACCCAGCGACGTGTGTTATTGTGTAATATACACACGGGAGTTATACCCAACGACGTGTGTTATTGTGTAATATACACACGGGTGTTATACCCAGCGACGTGTGTTATTGTGTGATATACACACGGGAGTTATACCCAGTGACGTGTGTTATTGTGTAATATACACACGGGAGTTATACCCAGTGACGTGTGTTATTGTGTAATATACACACGGGAGTTATACCCAGCGACGGGTGTTATTGTGTAATATACACACGGTTGTTATACCCAGTGACGTGTGTTATTGTGTAATATACACTCGGGAGTTATACCCAGCGACGTGTGTTATTGTGTAATATACACACGGGAGTGATACCCAGTGACGTCTGTTATTGTGTAATATACACACGGGAGTTATACCCAGCGACGGGTGTTATTGTGTAATAAACACACGGGTGTTATACCCAGTGACGTGTGTTATTGTGTAATATACACACGGGAGTTATACCCAGCGACGTGTGTTATTGTGTAATATACACACGGGAGTTATTCCCAGCGACGTGTGTTATTGTGTAATATACACACGGGAGTTATACCCAGCGACGTGTGTTATTGTGTAATATACACACGGGAGTTATACCCAGTGACGTGTGTTATTGTGTAATATACACACGGGAGTTATACCCAGCGACGTGTGTTATTGTGTAATATACACACGGGAGTTATACCCAGCGACGTGTGTTATTGTGTAATATACACACGGGTGTTATACCCAATGACGTGTGTTATTGTGTAATATACACACGGGAGTTATACCCAGCGACGTGTGTTATTGTGTAATATACACACGGGTGTTATACCCAATGACGTGTGTTATTGTGTAATATACACACGGGTGTTATACCCAGCGACGTGTGTTATTGTGTAATATACACACGGGAGTTATACCCAACGACGTGTGTTATTGTGTAATATACACACGGGAGTTATACCCAGCGACGTGCGTTATTGTGTAATATACACACGGGTGTTATACCCAATGACGTGCGTTATTGTGTAATATACACACGGAAGTTATACCCAGCGACGTGTGTTATTGTGTAATATACACACGAGCGTTATACCCAGTGACATGTGTTATTGTGTAATATACACACGGTAGTTATACCCAGCGACGTGTGTTATTGTGTAATATACACACGGGAGGTATACCCAGCGACGTGTGTTATTGTGTAATATACACACGGGAGTTATACCCAGTGACATGTGTTATTATGTAATATACACACGGGAGTTATACCCAGCGACGTGTGTTATTGTGTAATATACACACGGGAGTTATACCCAGCGACGCGTGTTATTGTGCAATATACACACGGGAGTAATACCCAGCGACATGTGTTATTGTGTAATATACACACGGGAGTTATACCCAGTGACGTGTGTTCCTGTGTAATATACACACGGGTGTTATACCCAGCGATGCGTGTTATTGTGTAATATACACACGGGAGTTTTACCCAGCGACGTGTGTTATTGTGTAATATACACACGGGAGTTATACCCAGTGACGTGTGTTATTGTGTAATATACACACGGGTGTTATACCCAGTGACATTTGTTATTGTGTAATATACACCCGGGTGTTATACCCAGCGACGGGTGTTATTGTGTAATATACACACGGGAGTTACACCCAGTGACGTGTGTTATTGTGTAATATACACACGGGTGTTATACCCAGCGACGTGTGTTATTGTGTAATATACACACGGGAGTTATACCCAGCGACGTGTGTTACTGTGTAATTATACACACGGGTGTTATACCCAGCGACGTGTGTTATTGTGTAATATACACACGGGTGTTATACCCAGCGACGTGTGTTATTGTGTAATATACACACGGGAGTTATACCCAGCGACGTGTGTTATTGTGTAATATACACACGGGAGTTATACCCAGTGACGTGTGTTATTGTGTAATATACACACGGGAGTTATACCCAGCGACGTGTGTTATTGTGTAATATACACACGGGAGTTATACCCAGCGACGTGTGATTTTGTGTAATATACACACGGGAGTTATACCCAGCGACGTGTGTTATTGTGTAATATACACACGGGAGTTATACCCAGTGACGTGTGTTATTGTGTGATATACACACGGGAGTTATACCCAGAGACATGTGTTATTGTGTAATATACACACGGGAGTTATACCCAGCGACGTGTGTTATTGTGTAATATACACACGGGAGTTATACCCAGCGACGTGCGTTATTGTGTAATATACACACGGGTGTTATACCCAATGACGTGCGTTATTGTGTAATATACACACGGAAGTTATACCCAGCGACGTGTGTTATTGTGTAATATACACACGGGTGTTATACCCAGCGACGTGTGTTATTGTGTAATATACACACGGGTGTTATACCCAGCGACGTGTGTTATTGTGTAATATACACACGGGTGTTATACCCAGCGACGTGTGTTATTGTGTAATATACACACGGGTGTTATACCCAGCGACGTGTGTTATTGTGTAATATACACACGGGTGTTATACCCAGCGACGTGTGTTATTGTGTAATATACACACGGGTGTTATACCCAGTGACGTGTGTTATTGTGTAATATACACACGGGCGTTATACCCAGCGACGTGTGTTATTGTGTAATATACACACGGGAGTTATACCCAGCGACGGGTGTTATTGTGTAATATACACATGGGAGTTATACCCAGCGACGTGTGTTATTGTGTAATATACACACGGGAGTTATACCCAGTGACGGGTGTTATTGTGTAATATACACACGGGTGTTATACCCAGCGACGTGTGTTATTGTGTAATATACACACGGGTGTTATACCCAGCGACGTGTGTTATTGTGTAATGTACACACGGGTGTTATACCCAGTGACATGTGTTATTGTGTAATATCCACACGGGAGTTATACCCAGCGACATGTGTTATTGTGTAATATACACCCGGGTGTTATACCCAGCGACGTGTGTTATTGTGTAATATACACACGGGTGTTATACCCAGTGACGTGTGTTATTGTGTAATATACACACGGGAGTTATACTCAGCGACGTGTGTTATTGTGTAATATACACACGGGTGTTATACCCAGTGACGTGTGTTATTGTGTAATATACACACGGGAGTTATACCCAGCGACGGGTGTTATTGTGTAATATACACACGGGAGTTATACCCTGTGACGTGTGTTATTGTGTAATATACACACGGGAGTTATACCCAGCGACGTGTGTTATTGTGCAATATACACGGGTGTTATACTCAGCGACGTGTGTTATTGTGTAATATACACACGGGAGTTATACCTAGTGACGTGTGTTATTGTGTAATATACACACGGGTGTTATACCCAGCGACGTGTGTTATTGTGTAATATACACCCGGGTGTTATACCCAGCGACGTGTGTTATTGTGTAATATACACACGGGTGTTATACCCAGCGACGTGTGTTATTGTGTAATATACACACGGGTGTTATACCCAGCGACGTGTGTTATTGTGTAATATACACACGGGAGTTATACCCAGCGACGTGTGTTATTGTGTAATATACACACGGGAGTTATACCCAGTGACATGTGTTATTGTGTAATATACACACGGGTGTTATACCCAGTGACGTGTGTTATTGTGTAATATCCACACGGGAGTTATACTCAGCGACGTGTGTTATTGTGTAATATACACACGGGAGTTATACCTAGTGACGTGTGTTATTGTGTAATATACACACGGGTGTTATACCCAGCGACGTGTGTTATTGTGTAATATACACCCGGGTGTTATACCCAGCGACGTGTGTTATTGTGTAATATACACACGGGAGTTATACCCAGAGACATGTGTTATTGTGTAATATACACACGGGAGTTTTACCCAGCGACGTGTGTTATTGTGTAATATACACACGGGAGTTATACCCAGTGACGTGTGTTATTGTGTAATATACACACGGGTGTTATACCCAGTGACATTTGTTATTGTGTAATATACACCCGGGTGTTATACCCAGCGACGGGTGTTATTGTGTAATATACACACGGGAGTTACACCCAGTGACGTGTGTTATTGTGTAATATACACACGGGAGTTATACCCAGCGACATGTGTTATTGTGTAATATACACACGGGAGTTATACCCAGCGACATGTGTTAATGTGTAATATACACATGGGTGTTATACCCAGTGACGTGTGTTATTGTGTAACATACACACGGGTGTTATACCCAGCGACGTGTGTTATTGTGTAATATACACACGGGAGTTATACCCAGCGACGTGTGTTATTGTGTAATATACACACGGGAGTTATACCCAGCGACGTGTGTTACTGTGTAATTATACACACGGGTGTTATACCCAGCGACGTGTGTTATTGTGTAATATACACACGGGTGTTATACCCAGCGACGTGTGTTATTGTGTAATATACACACGGGAGTTATACCCAGCGACGTGTGTTATTGTGTAATATACACACGGGAGTTATACCCAGTGACGTGTGTTATTGTGTAATATACACACGGGAGTTATACCCAGCGACGTGTGTTATTGTGTAATATACACACGGGAGTTATACCCAGCGACGTGTGATTTTGTGTAATATACACACGGGAGTTATACCCAGCGACGTGTGTTATTGTGTAATATACACACGGGAGTTATACCCAGTGACGTGTGTTATTGTGTGATATACACACGGGAGTTATACCCAGAGACATGTGTTATTGTGTAATATACACACGGGAGTTATACCCAGCGACGTGTGTTATTGTGTAATATACACACGGGAGTTATACCCAGCGACGTGCGTTATTGTGTAATATACACACGGGTGTTATACCCAATGACGTGCGTTATTGTGTAATATACACACGGAAGTTATACCCAGCGACGTGTGTTATTGTGTAATATACACACGGGTGTTATACCCAGCGACGTGTGTTATTGTGTAATATACACACGGGTGTTATACCCAGCGACGTGTGTTATTGTGTAATATACACACGGGTGTTATACCCAGCGACGTGTGTTATTGTGTAATATACACACGGGTGTTATACCCAGCGACGTGTGTTATTGTGTAATATACACACGGGTGTTATACCCAGCGACGTGTGTTATTGTGTAATATACACACGGGTGTTATACCCAGTGACGTGTGTTATTGTGTAATATACACACGGGCGTTATACCCAGCGACGTGTGTTATTGTGTAATATACACACGGGAGTTATACCCAGCGACGGGTGTTATTGTGTAATATACACATGGGAGTTATACCCAGCGACGTGTGTTATTGTGTAATATACACACGGGAGTTATACCCAGTGACGGGTGTTATTGTGTAATATACACACGGGTGTTATACCCAGCGACGTGTGTTATTGTGTAATATACACACGGGTGTTATACCCAGCGACGTGTGTTATTGTGTAATGTACACACGGGTGTTATACCCAGTGACATGTGTTATTGTGTAATATCCACACGGGAGTTATACCCAGCGACATGTGTTATTGTGTAATATACACCCGGGTGTTATACCCAGCGACGTGTGTTATTGTGTAATATACACACGGGTGTTATACCCAGTGACGTGTGTTATTGTGTAATATACACACGGGAGTTATACTCAGCGACGTGTGTTATTGTGTAATATACACACGGGTGTTATACCCAGTGACGTGTGTTATTGTGTAATATACACACGGGAGTTATACCCAGCGACGGGTGTTATTGTGTAATATACACACGGGAGTTATACCCTGTGACGTGTGTTATTGTGTAATATACACACGGGAGTTATACCCAGCGACGTGTGTTATTGTGCAATATACACGGGTGTTATACTCAGCGACGTGTGTTATTGTGTAATATACACACGGGAGTTATACCTAGTGACGTGTGTTATTGTGTAATATACACACGGGTGTTATACCCAGCGACGTGTGTTATTGTGTAATATACACCCGGGTGTTATACCCAGCGACGTGTGTTATTGTGTAATATACACACGGGTGTTATACCCAGCGACGTGTGTTATTGTGTAATATACACACGGGTGTTATACCCAGCGACGTGTGTTATTGTGTAATATACACACGGGAGTTATACCCAGCGACGTGTGTTATTGTGTAATATACACACGGGAGTTATACCCAGTGACATGTGTTATTGTGTAATATACACACGGGTGTTATACCCAGTGACGTGTGTTATTGTGTAATATCCACACGGGAGTTATACTCAGCGACGTGTGTTATTGTGTAATATACACACGGGAGTTATACCTAGTGACGTGTGTTATTGTGTAATATACACACGGGTGTTATACCCAGCGACGTGTGTTATTGTGTAATATACACCCGGGTGTTATACCCAGCGACGTGTGTTATTGTGTAATATACACACGGGAGTTATACCCAGCGACGTGTGTTATTGTGTAATATACACACGGGAGTTATACCCAGTGACGTGTGTTATTGTGTAATATACACACGGGTGTTATACCCAGTGACATTTGTTATTGTGTAATATACACCCGGGTGTTATACCCAGCGACGGGTGTTATTGTGTAATATACACACGGGAGTTACACCCAGTGACGTGTGTTATTGTGTAATATACACACGGGAGTTATACCCAGCGACATGTGTTATTGTGTAATATACACACGGGAGTTATACCCAGCGACATGTGTTAATGTGTAATATACACATGGGTGTTATACCCAGTGACGTGTGTTATTGTGTAACATACACACGGGTGTTATACCCAGCGACGTGTGTTATTGTGTAATATACACACGGGAGTTATACCCAGCGACGTGTGTTACTGTGTAATTATACACACGGGTGTTATACCCAGCGACGTGTGTTATTGTGTAATATACACACGGGTGTTATACCCAGCGACGTGTGTTATTGTGTAATATACACACGGGAGTTATACCCAGCGACGTGTGTTATTGTGTAATATACACACGGGAGTTATACCCAACGACGTGTGTTATTGTGTAATATACACACGGGTGTTATACCCAGCGACGTGTGTTATTGTGTGATATACAGACGGGAGTTATACCCAGTGACGTGTGTTATTGTGTAATATACACACGGGAGTTATACCCAGTGACGTGTGTTGTTGTGTAATATACACACGGGAGTTATACCCAGCGACGGGTGTTATTGTGTAATATACACACGGTTGTTATACCCAGTGACGTGTGTTATTGTGTAATATACACACGGGAGTTATACCCAGCGACGTGTGTTATTGTGTAATATACACACGGGAGTGATACCCAGTGACGTCTGTTATTGTGTAATATACACACGGGAGTTATACCCAGCGACGGGTGTTATTGTGTAATAAACACACGGGTGTTATACCCAGTGACGTGTGTTATTGTGTAATATACACACGGGAGTTATACCCAGCGACGTGTGTTATTGTGTAATATACACACGGGAGTTATTCCCAGCGACGTGTGTTATTGTGTAATATACACACGGGAGTTATACCCAGCGACGTGTGTTATTGTGTAATATACACACGGGAGTTATACCCAGTGACGTGTGTTATTGTGTAATATACACACGGGAGTTATACCCAGCGACGTGTGTTATTGTGTAATATACACACGGGAGTTATACCCAGCGACGTGTGTTATTGTGTAATATACACACGGGTGTTATACCCAATGACGTGTGTTATTGTGTAATATACACACGGGAGTTATACCCAGCGACGTGTGTTATTGTGTAATATACACACGGGTGTTATACCCAGCGACGTGTGTTATTGTGTAATATACACACGGGAGTTATACCCAGCGACGTGTGTTATTGTGTAATATACACACGGGTGTTATACCCAGCGACGTGTGTTATTGTGTAATATACACACGGGTGTTATACCCAGCGACGTGTGTTATTGTGTAATATACACACGGGAGTTATACCCAACGACGTGTGTTATTGTGTAATATACACACGGGAGTTATACCCAGCGACGTGCGTTATTGTGTAATATACACACGGGTGTTATACCCAATGACGTGCGTTATTGTGTAATATACACACGGAAGTTATACCCAGCGACGTGTGTTATTGTGTAATATACACACGAGCGTTATACCCAGTGACATGTGTTATTGTGTAATATACACACGGTAGTTATACCCAGCGACGTGTGTTATTGTGTAATATACACACGGGAGGTATACCCAGCGACGTGTGTTATTGTGTAATATACACACGGGAGTTATACCCAGTGACATGTGTTATTGTGTAATATACACACGGGAGTTATACCCAGCGACGTGTGTTATTGTGTAATATACACACGGGAGTTATACCCAGCGACGCGTGTTATTGTGCAATATACACACGGGAGTAATACCCAGCGACATGTGTTATTGTGTAATATACACACGGGAGTTATACCCAGTGACGTGTGTTCCTGTGTAATATACACACGGGTGTTATACCCAGCGACGCGTGTTATTGTGTAATATACACACGGGAGTTTTACCCAGCGACGTGTGTTATTGTGTAATATACACACGGGAGTTATACCCAGTGACGTGTGTTATTGTGTAATATACACACGGGTGTTATACCCAGTGACATTTGTTATTGTGTAATATACACCCGGGTGTTATACCCAGCGACGGGTGTTATTGTGTAATATACACACGGGAGTTACACCCAGTGACGTGTGTTATTGTGTAATATACACACGGGAGTTATACCCAGCGACATGTGTTATTGTGTAATATACACACGGGAGTTATACCCAGCGACATGTGTTAATGTGTAATATACACATGGGTGTTATACCCAGTGACGTGTGTTATTGTGTAATATACACACGGGTGTTATACCCAGCGACGTGTGTTATTGTGTAATATACACACGGGAGTTATACCCAGCGACGTGTGTTACTGTGTAATTATACACACGGGTGTTATACCCAGCGACGTGTGTTATTGTGTAATATACACACGGGTGTTATACCCAGCGACGTGTGTTATTGTGTAATATACACACGGGAGTTATACCCAGTGACGTGTGTTATTGTGTAATATACACACGGGTGTTATACCCAACGACGTGTGTTATTGTGTAATATACACACGGGTGTTATACCCAGCGACGTGTGTTATTGTGTGATATACACACGGGAGTTATACCCAGTGACGTGTGTTATTGTGTAATATACACACGGGAGTTATACCCAGTGACGTGTGCTATTGTGTAATATACACACGGGAGTTATACCCAGCGACGGGTGTTATTGTGTAATATACACACGGTTGTTATACCCAGTGACGTGTGTTATTGTGTAATATACACACGGGAGTTATACCCAGCGACGTGTGTTATTGTGTAATATACACACGGGAGTGATACCCAGTGACGTCTGTTATTGTGTAATATACACACGGGAGTTATACCCAGCGACGGGTGTTATTGTGTAATAAACACACGGGTGTTATACCCAGTGACGTGTATTATTGTGTAATATACACACGGGAGTTATACCCAGCGACGTGTGTTATTGTGTAATATACACACGGGAGCTATTCCCAGCGACGTGTGTTATTGTGTAATATACACACGGGAGTTATACCCAGCGACGTGTGTTATTGTGTAATATACACACGGGAGTTATACCCAGTGACGTGTGTTATTGTGTAATATACACATGGGTGTTATACCCAGCGACGTGTGTTATTGTGTAATATACACACGGGAGTTATACCCAGCGACGTGTGTTATTGTGTAATATACACACGGGTGTTATCCCCAGCGACGTGTGTTATTGTGTAATATACACACGGGTGTTATACCCAATGACGTGTGTTATTATGTAATATACACACGGGTGTTATACCCAGCGACGTGTGTTATTGTGTGATATACACACGGGAGTTATACCCAGTGACGTGTGTTATTGTGTGATATACACACTGGAGTTATACCCAGCGACGTGTGTTATTGTGTAATATACACACGGGAGTTATACCCAGCGACGGGTGTTATTGTGTAATATACACACGGTTGTAATACCCAGTGACGTGTGTTATTGTGTAATATACACACGTGAGTTATACCCAGCGACGTGTGTTATTGTGTAATATACACACGGGAGTGATACCCAGTGACGTGTGTTATTGTGTAATATACACACGGGAGTTATACCCAGCGACGGGTGTTATTGTGTAATATACACACTGGAGTTATACCCAGTGACGTGTGTTATTGTGTAATATACACACGGGCGTTATACCCAGTGACGGGTGTTATTGTGTAATATACACACGGGTGTTATACCCAGTGACTTGTGTTATTGTGTAATATACACACGGGAGTTATACCCAGCGACGTGTGTTATTGTGTAATATACACACGGGAGTTATACCCAGCGACGCGTGTTATTGTGCAATATACACACGGGAGTAATACCCAGCGACATGTGTTATTGTGTAATATACACACGGGAGTTATACCCAGTGACGTGTGTTCCTGTGTAATATACACACGGGTGTTATACCCAGCGACGCGTGTTATTGTGTAATATACACACGGGAGTTTTACCCAGCGACGTGTGTTATTGTGTAATATACACACGGGAGTTATACCCAGTGACGTGTGTTATTGTGTAATATACACACGGGTGTTATACCCAGTGACATTTGTTATTGTGTAATATACACCCGGGTGTTATACCCAGCGACGGGTGTTATTGTGTAATATACACACGGGAGTTACACCCAGTGACGTGTGTTATTGTGTAATATACACACGGGAGTTATACCCAGCGACATGTGTTATTGTGTAATATACACACGGGAGTTATACCCAGCGACATGTGTTAATGTGTAATATACACATGGGTGTTATACCCAGTGACGTGTGTTATTGTGTAATATACACACGGGTGTTATACCCAGCGACGTGTGTTATTGTGTAATATACACACGGGAGTTATACCCAGCGACGTGTGTTACTGTGTAATTATACACACGGGTGTTATACCCAGCGACGTGTGTTATTGTGTAATATACACACGGGTGTTATACCCAGCGACGTGTGTTATTGTGTAATATACACACGGGAGTTATACCCAGTGACGTGTGTTATTGTGTAATATACACACGGGTGTTATACCCAACGACGTGTGTTATTGTGTAATATACACACGGGTGTTATACCCAGCGACGTGTGTTATTGTGTGATATACACACGGGAGTTATACCCAGTGACGTGTGTTATTGTGTAATATACACACGGGAGTTATACCCAGTGACGTGTGTTATTGTGTAATATACACACGGGAGTTATACCCAGCGACGGGTGTTATTGTGTAATATACACACGGTTGTTATACCCAGTGACGTGTGTTATTGTGTAATATACACACGGGAGTTATACCCAGCGACGTGTGTTATTGTGTAATATACACACGGGAGTGATACCCAGTGACGTCTGTTATTGTGTAATATACACACGGGAGTTATACCCAGCGACGGGTGTTATTGTGTAATAAACACACGGGTGTTATACCCAGTGACGTGTATTATTGTGTAATATACACACGGGAGTTATACCCAGCGACGTGTGTTATTGTGTAATATACACACGGGAGCTATTCCCAGCGACGTGTGTTATTGTGTAATATACACACGGGAGTTATACCCAGCGACGTGTGTTATTGTGTAATATACACACGGGAGTTATACCCAGTGACGTGTGTTATTGTGTAATATACACATGGGTGTTATACCCAGCGACGTGTGTTATTGTGTAATATACACACGGGAGTTATACCCAGCGACGTGTGTTATTGTGTAATATACACACGGGTGTTATCCCCAGCGACGTGTGTTATTGTGTAATATACACACGGGTGTTATACCCAATGACGTGTGTTATTATGTAATATACACACGGGTGTTATACCCAGCGACGTGTGTTATTGTGTGATATACACACGGGAGTTATACCCAGTGACGTGTGTTATTGTGTGATATACACACTGGAGTTATACCCAGCGACGTGTGTTATTGTGTAATATACACACGGGAGTTATACCCAGCGACGGGTGTTATTGTGTAATATACATACGGTTGTAATACCCAGTGACGTGTGTTATTGTGTAATATACACACGTGAGTTATACCCAGCGACGTGTGTTATTGTGTAATATACACACGGGAGTGATACCCAGTGACGTGTGTTATTGTGTAATATACACACGGGAGTTATACCCAGCGACGGGTGTTATTGTGTAATATACACACTGGAGTTATACCCAGTGACGTGTGTTATTGTGTAATATACACACGGGCGTTATACCCAGTGACGGGTGTTATTGTGTAATATACACACGGGTGTTATACCCAGTGACTTGTGTTATTGTGTAATATACACACGGGAGTTATACCCAGTGACTTGTGATATTGTGTAATATACACATGGGAGTTATACCCAGCGACGTGTGTTATTGTGTAATATACACACAGGTGTTATACCCAGTGACGTGTGTTATTGTGTAATATACACACGGGTGTTATACCCAGCGACGTGTGTTATTGTGTAATATACACACGGGTGTTATACCCAGCGACGTGTGTTATTGTGTAATATACACACGGGAGTTATACCCAGTGACGTGTGTTATTGTGTAATATACACACGGGAGTTATACCCAGTGACGTGTGTTATTGTGTAATATACACACGGGAGTTATACCCAGCGACGGGTGTTATTGTGTAATATACACACGGGTGTTATACCCAGTGACGTGTGTTATTGTGTAATATACACACCGGAGGTATACCCAGCGACGTGTGTTATTGTGTAATATACACACGGGAGTTATACCCAGTGACATGTGTTATTGTGTAATATACACACGGGAGTTATACCCAGCGACGTGTGTTATTGTGTAATATACACACGGGAGTTATACCCAGCGACGCGTGTTATTGTGCAATATACACACGGGAGTAATACCCAGCGACATGTGTTATTGTGTAATATACACACGGGAGTTATACCCAGTGACGTGTGTTATTGTGTAATATACACACGGGAGTTATACCCAGCGACGTGTGTTATTGTGTAATAAACACACGGGTGTTATACCCAGCGACGCGTGTTATTGTGTAATATACACACGGGAGTTTTACCCAGCGACGTGTGTTATTGTGTAATATACACACGGGAGTTATACCCAGTGACGTGTGTTATTGTGTAATATACACACGGGTGTTATACCCAGTGACATTTGTTATTGTGTAATATACACCCGGGTGTTATACCCAGCGACGGGTGTTATTGTGTAATATACACACGGGAGTTACACCCAGTGACGTGTGTTATTGTGCAATATACACACGGGAGTTATACCCAGCGACATGTGTTATTGTGTAATATACCCACGGGAGTTATACCCAGCGACATGTGTTAATGTGTAATATACACATGGGTGTTATACCCAGTGACGTGTGTTATTGTGTAACATACACACGGGTGTTATACCCAGCGACGTGTGTTATTGTGTAATATACACACGGGAGTTATACCCAGCGACGTGTGTTACTGTGTAATTATACACACGGGTGTTATACCCAGCGACGTGTGTTATTGTGTAATATACACACGGGTGTTATACCCAGCGACGTGTGTTATTGTGTAATATACACACGGGAGTTATACCCAGTGACGTGTGTTATTGTGTAATATACACACGGGTGTTATACCCAACGACGTGTGTTATTGTGTAATATACACACGGGTGTTATACCCAGCGACGTGTGTTATTGTGTGATATACACACGGGAGTTATACCCAGTGACGTGTGTTATTGTGTAATATACACACGGGAGTTATACCCAGTGACGTGTGTTATTGTGTAATATACACACGGGAGTTATACCCAGCGACGGGTGTTATTGTGTAATATACACACGGTTGTTATACCCAGTGACGTGTGTTATTGTGTAATATACACACGGGAGTTATACCCAGCGACGTGTGTTATTGTGTAATATACACACGGGAGTGATACCCAGTGACGTCTGTTATTGTGTAATATACACATGGGAGTTATACCCAGCGACGGGTGTTATTGTGTAATAAACACACGGGTGTTATACCCAGTGACGTGTGTTATTGTGTAATATACACACGGGAGTTATACCCAGCGACGTGTGTTATTGTGTAATATACACACGGGAGTTATTCCCAGCGACGTGTGTTATTGTGTAATATACACACGGGAATTATACTCAGCGACGTGTGTTATTGTGTAATATACACACGGGAGTTATACCCAGTGACGTGTGTTATTGTGTAATATACACACGGGTGTTATACCCAGCGACGTGTGTTATTGTGTAATATACACACGGGAGTTATACCCAGCGACGTGTGTTATTGTGTAATATACACACGGGTGTTATACCCAGCGACGTGTGTTATTGTGTAATATACACACGGGTGTTATACCCAGCGACGTGTGTTATTGTGTAATATACACACGGGTGTTATACCCAGCGACGTGTGTTATTGTGTAATATACACACGGGTGTTATACCCAGTGACATGTGTTATTGTGTAATATCCACACGGGAGTTATACCCAGCGACGTGTGTTATTGTGTAATATACACACGGGAGTTATACCCAGCGACGTGTGTTATTGTGTAATATACACACGGGAGTTATACCCAGCGACGTGTGTTATTGTGCAATATACACACGGGAGTTATACCCAGAGACATGTGTTATTGTGTAATATACACACGGGCGTTATACCCAGCGACGTGTGTTATTGTGTAATATACACACGGGAGTTATACCCAGCGACGTGCGTTATTGTGTAATATACACACGGGTGTTATACCCAATGACGTGCGTTATTGTGTAATATACACACGGAAGTTATACCCAGCGACGTGTGTTATTGTGTAATATACACACGGAGTTATACCCAGCGACGTGTGTTATTGTGTAATATACACACGGGAGTTATACCCAGCGACGTGTGTTATTGTGTAATATACACACGGGAGTTATACCCAGCGACGTGCGTTATTGTGTAATATACACACGGGTGTTATACCCAATGACGTGCGTTATTGTGTAATATACACACGGAAGTTATACCCAGCGACGTGTGTTATTGTGTAATATACACACGAGCGTTATACCCAGTGACATGTGTTATTGTGTAATATACACACGGGAGTTATACCCAGCGACGTGTGTTATTGTGTAATATACACACGGGAGGTATACCCAGCGACGTGTGTTATTGTGTAATATACACACGGGAGTTATACCCAGTGACATGTGTTATTGTGTAATATACACACGGGAGTTATACCCAGCGACGTGTGTTATTGTGTAATATACACACGGGAGTTATACCCAGCGACGCGTGTTATTGTGCAATATACACACGGGAGTAATACCCAGCGACATGTGTTATTGTGTAATATACACACGGGAGTTATACCCAGTGACGTGTGTTACTGTGTAATATACACACGGGTGTTATACCCAGCGACGCGTGTTATTGTGTAATATACACACGGGAGTTTTACCCAGCGACGTGTGTTATTGTGTAATATACACACGGGAGTTATACCCAGTGACGTGTGTTATTGTGTAATATACACACGGGTGTTATACCCAGTGACATTTGTTATTGTGTAATATACACCCGGGTGTTATACCCAGCGACGGGTGTTATTGTGTAATATACACACGGGAGTTACACCCAGTGACGTGTGTTATTGTGTAATATACACACGGGAGTTATACCCAGCGACATGTGTTATTGTGTAATATACACACGGGAGTTATACCCAGCGACATGTGTTATTGTGTAACATACACACGGGTGTTATACCCAGCGACGTGTGTTATTGTGTAATATACACACGGGAGTTATACCCAGCGACGTGTGTTACTGTGTAATTATACACACGGGTGTTATACCCAGCGACGTGTGTTATTGTGTAATATACACACGGGTGTTATACCCAGCGACGTGTGTTATTGTGTGATATACACACGGGAGTTATACCCAGTGACGTGTGTTATTGTGTAATATACACACGGGAGTTATACCCAGTGACGTGTGTTATTGTGTAATATACACACGGGAGTTATACCCAGCGACGGGTGTTATTGTGTAATATACACACGGTTGTTATACCCAGTGACGCGTGTTATTGTGTAATATACACACGGGAGTTATACCCAGCGACGTGTGTTATTGTGTAATATACACACGGGAGTGATACCCAGTGACGTCTGTTATTGTGTAATATACACACGGGAGTTATACCCAGCGACGGGTGTTATTGTGTAATAAACACACGGGTGTCATACCCAGTGACGTGTGTTATTGTGTAATATACACACGGGAGTTATACCCAGCGACGTGTGTTATTGTGTAATATACACACGGGAGTTATTCCCAGCGACGTGTGTTATTGTGTAATATACACACGGGAGTTATACCCAGCGACGTGTGTTATTGTGTAATATACACACGGGAGTTATACCCAGTGACGTGTGTTATTGTGTAATATACACACGGGTGTCATACCCAGCGACGTGTGTTATTGTGTAATATACACACGGGAGTTATACCCAGCGACGTGTGTTATTGTGTAATATACACACGGGTGTTATACCCAGCGACGTGTGTTATTGTGTAATATACACACGGGTGTTATACCCAACGACGTGTGTTATTATGTAATATACACACGGGTGTTATACCCAGCGACGTGTGTTATTGTGTGATATACACACGGGAGTTATACCCAGTGACGTGTGTTATTGTGTGATATACACACTGGAGTTATACCCAGCGACGTGTGTTATTGTGTAATATACACACGGGAGTTATACCCAGCGACGGGTGTTATTGTGTAATATACACACGGTTGTTATACCCAGTGACGTGTGTTATTGTGTAATATACACACGTGAGTTATACCCAGCGACGTGTGTTATTGTGTAATATACACACGGGAGTGATACCCAGTGACGTGTGTTATTGTGTAATATACACACGGGAGTTATACCCAGCGACGGGTGTTATTGTGTAATATACACACTGGAGTTATACCCAGTGACGTGTGTTATTGTGTAATATACACACGGGCGTTATACCCAGTGACGGGTGTTATTGTGTAATATACACACGGGTGTTATACCCAGTGACTTGTGTTATTGTGTAATATACACACGGGAGTTATACCCAGTGACTTGTGATATTGTGTAATATACACATGGGAGTTATACCCAGCGACGTGTGTTATTGTGTAATATACACACAGGTGTGATACCCAGTGACGTGTGTTATTGTGTAATATACACACGGTTGTTATACCCAGTGACGTGTGTTATTGTGTAATATACACACGGGAGGTATACCCAGCGACGTGTGTTATTGTGTAATATACACACGGGAGTTATACCCAGTGACATGTGTTATTGTGTAATATACACACGGGAGTTACACCCAGCGACGTGTGTTATTGTGTAATATACACACGGGAGTTATACCCAGCGACGTGTGTTATTGTGTAATATACACACGGGAGTTATACCCAGCGACGGGTGTTATTGTGTAATATACACACGGGTGTAATACCCAGTGACGTGTGTTATTGTGTAATATACACACGGGAGTTATACCCAGCGACGTGTGTTATTGTGTAATATACACACGGGAGTTATACCCAGTGATGTGTGTTATTGTGTAATATACACACGGGAGTTATACCCAGCGACGAGTGTTATTGTGTAATATACACACGGGAGTTATACCCAGCGACGGGTGTTATTGTGTAATATACACACGGGAGTTATACCCAGCGACGGGTGTTATTGTGTAATATACACGCGGGAGTTATACCCAGCGACGTGTGTTATTGTGTAATATACACACGGGAGTTATACCCAGCGACGTGTGTTATTGTGTAATATACACACGGGAGTTATACCCAGTGACGTGTGTTATTGTGTAATATACACACGGGAGTTATACCCAGTGACGTGTGTTATTGTGTAATATACACACGGGTGTTATACCCAGCGACGGGTGTTATTGTGTAATATACACACGGGTGTTATACCCAGCGACGTGTGTTATTGTGTAATATACACACGGGAGTTATACCCAGCGACGTGTGTTATTGTGCAATATACACACGGGAGTTATACCCAGAGACATGTGTTATTGTGTAAAATACACACGGGAGTTATACCCAGCGACGTGTGTTATTGTGTAATATACACACGGGAGTTATACCCAGCGACGTGCGTTATTGTGTAATATACACACGGGTGTTATACCCAATGACGTGCGTTATTGTGTAATATACACACGGAAGTTATACCCAGCGACGTGTGTTATTGTGTAATATACACACGAGCGTTATACCCAGTGACATGTGTTATTGTGTAATATACACACGGGAGTTATACCCAGCGACGTGTGTTATTGTGTAATATACACACGGGAGGTATACCCAGCGACGTGTGTTATTGTGTAATATACACACGGGAGTTATACCCAGTGACATGTGTTATTGTGTAATATACACACGGGAGTTATACCCAGCGACGTGTGTTATTGTGTAATATACACACGGGAGTTATACCCAGCGACGCGTGTTATTGTGCAATATACACACGGGAGTAATACCCAGCGACATGTGTTATTGTGTAATATACACACGGGAGTTATACCCAGTGACGTGTGTTACTGTGTAATATACACACGGGTGTTATACCCAGCGACGCGTGTTATTGTGTAATATACACACGGGAGTTTTACCCAGCGACGTGTGTTATAGTGTAATATACACACGGGAGTTATACCCAGTGACGTGTGTTATTGTGTAATATACACACGGGTGTTATACCCAGCGACGTGTGTTATTGTGTAATATACACACGGGTGTTATACCCAGCGACGTGTGTTATTGTGTAATATACACACGGGTGTTATACCCAGTGACATGTGTTATTGTGTAATATCCACACGGGAGTTATACCCAGCGACGTGTGTTATTGTGTAATATACACACGGGAGTTATACCCAGCGACGTGTGTTATTGTGTAATATACACACGGGAGTTATACCCAGCGACGTGTGTTATTGTGCAATATACACACGGGAGTTATACCCAGAGACATGTGTTATTGTGTAATATACACACGGGCGTTATACCCAGCGACGTGTGTTATTGTGTAATATACACACGGGAGTTATACCCAGCGACGTGCGTTATTGTGTAATATACACACGGGTGTTATACCCAATGACGTGCGTTATTGTGTAATATACACACGGAAGTTATACCCAGCGACGTGTGTTATTGTGTAATATACACACGGAGTTATACCCAGCGACGTGTGTTATTGTGTAATATACACACGGGAGTTATACCCAGCGACGTGTGTTATTGTGTAATATACACACGGGAGTTATACCCAGCGACGTGTGTTATTGTGCAATATACACACGGGAGTTATACCCAGAGACATGTGTTATTGTGTAATATACACACGGGTGTTATACCCAGCGACGGGTGTTATTATGTAATATACACACGGGTGTTATACCCAGCGACGTGTGTTATTGTGTAATATACACACGGGAGTTATACCCAGCGACGTGTGTTATTGTGCAATATACACACGGGAGTTATACCCAGAGACATGTGTTATTGTGTAATATACACACGGGAGTTATACCCAGCGACGTGTGTTATTGTGTAATATACACACGGGAGTTATACCCAGCGACGTGCGTTATTGTGTAATATACACACGGGTGTTATACCCAATGACGTGCGTTATTGTGTAATATACACACGGAAGTTATACCCAGCGACGTGTGTTATTGTGTAATATACACACGAGCGTTATACCCAGTGACATGTGTTATTGTGTAATATACACACGGGAGTTATACCCAGCGACGTGTGTTATTGTGTAATATACACACGGGAGGTATACCCAGCGACGTGTGTTATTGTGTAATATACACACGGGAGTTATACCCAGTGACGTATGTTATTGTGTAATATACACACGGGAGTTATACCCAGCGACATGTGTTATTGTGTAATATACACACGGGAGTTATACCCAGCGACGCGTGTTATTGTGCAATATACACACGGGAGTAATACCCAGCGACATGTGTTATTGTGTAATATACACACGGGTGTTATACCCAGCGACGTGTTATTGTGCAATATACACACGGGAGTTATACCCAGTGACGTGTATTACTGTGTAATATACACACGGGTGTTATACCCAGCGACGCGTGTTATTGTGTAATATACACACGGGAGTTTTACCCAGCGACGTGTGTTATTGTGTAATATACACACGGGAGTTATACCCAGTGACGTGTGTTATTGTGTAATATACACACGGGTGTTATACCCAGTGACATTTGTTATTGTGTAATATACACCCGGGTGTTATACCCAGCGACGGGTGTTATTGTGTAATATACACACGGGAGTTACACCCAGTGACGTGTGTTATTGTGTAATATACACACGGGAGTTATACCCAGCGACATGTGTTATTGTGTAATATACACACGGGAGTTATACCCAGCGACATGTGTTATTGTGTAACATACACACGGGTGTTATACCCAGCGACGTGTGTTATTGTGTAATATACACACGGGAGTTATACCCAGCGACGTGTGTTACTGTGTAATTATACACACGGGTGTTATACCCAGCGACGTGTGTTATTGTGTAATATACACACGGGTGTTATACCCAGCGACGTGTGTTATTGTGTGATATACACACGGGAGTTATACCCAGTGACGTGTGTTATTGTGTAATATACACACGGGAGTTATACCCAGTGACGTGTGTTATTGTGTAATATACACACGGGAGTTATACCCAGCGACGGGTGTTATTGTGTAATATACACACGGGAGTTATTCCCAGCGACGTGTGTTATTGTGTAATATACACACGGGAGTTATACCCAGCGACGTGTGTTATTGTGTAATATACACACGGGAGTTATACCCAGTGACGTGTGTTATTGTGTAATATACACACGGGTGTCATACCCAGCGACGTGTGTTATTGTGTAATATACACACGGGAGTTATACCCAGCGACGTGGGTTATTGTGTAATATACACACGGGTGTTATACCCAGCGACGTGTGTTATTGTGTAATATACACACGGGTGTTATACCCAACGACGTGTGTTATTATGTAATATACACACGGGTGTTATACCCAGCGACGTGTGTTATTGTGTGATATACACACGGGAGTTATACCCAGTGACGTGTGTTATTGTGTGATATACACACTGGAGTTATACCCAGTGACGTGTGTTATTGTGTAATATACACACGGGAGTTATACCCAGCGACGGGTGTTATTGTGTAATATACACACGGTTGTTATACCCAGTGACGTGTGTTATTGTGTAATATACACACGTGAGTTATACCCAGCGACGTGTGTTATTGTGTAATATACACACGGGAGTGATACCCAGTGACGTGTGTTATTGTGTAATATACACACGGGAGTTATACCCAGCGACGGGTGTTATTGTGTAATATACACACTGGAGTTATACCCAGTGACGTGTGTTATTGTGTAATATACACACGGGCGTTATACCCAGTGACGGGTGTTATTGTGTAATATACACACGGGTGTTATACCCAGTGACTTGTGTTATTGTGTAATATACACACGGGAGTTATACCCAGTGACTTGTGATATTGTGTAATATACACATGGGAGTTATACCCAGCGACGTGTGTTATTGTGTAATATACACACAGGTGTGATACCCAGTGACGTGTGTTATTGTGTAATATACACACGGGTGTTATACCCAGTGACGTGTGTTATTGTGTAATATACACACGGGAGGTATACCCAGCGACGTGTGTTATTGTGTAATATACACACGGGAGTTATACCCAGTGACATGTGTTATTGTGTAATATACACACGGGAGTTACACCCAGCGACGTGTGTTATTGTGTAATATACACACGGGAGTTATACCCAGCGACGTGTGTTATTGTGTAATATACACACGGGAGTTATACCCAGCGACGGGTGTTATTGTGTAATATACACACGGGTGTAATACCCAGTGACATGTGTTATTGTGTAATATACACACGGGAGTTATACCCAGCGACGTGTGTTATTGTGTAATATACACACGGGAGTTATACCCAGTGATGTGTGTTATTGTGTAATATACACACGGGAGTTATACCCAGCGACGAGTGTTATTGTGTAATATACACACGGGAGTTATACCCAGCGACGGGTGTTATTGTGTAATATACACACGGGAGTTATACCCAGCGACGGGTGTTATTGTGTAATATACACGCGGGAGTTATACCCAGCGACGTGTGTTATTGTGTAATATACACACGGGAGTTATACCCAGCGACGTGTGTTATTGTGTAATATACACACGGGAGTTATACCCAGTGACGTGTGTTATTGTGTAATATACACACGGGAGTTATACCCAGTGACGTGTGTTATTGTGTAATATACACACGGGTGTTATACCCAGCGACGGGTGTTATTGTGTAATATACACACGGGTGTTATACCCAGCGACGTGTGTTATTGTGTAATATACACACGGGAGTTATACCCAGCGACGTGTGTTATTGTGCAATATACACACGGGAGTTATACCCAGAGACATGTGTTATTGTGTAATATACACACGGGAGTTATACCCAGTGACGTGTGTTATTGTGTAATATACACACGGGAGTTATACCCAGCGACGTGCGTTATTGTGTAATATACACACGGGTGTTATACCCAATGACGTGCGTTATTGTGTAATATACACACGGAAGTTATACCCAGCGACGTGCGTTATTGTGTAATATACACACGAGCGTTATACCCAGTGACATGTGTTATTGTGTAATATACACACGGGAGTTATACCCAGCGACGTGTGTTATTGTGTAATATACACACGGGAGGTATACCCAGCGACGTGTGTTATTGTGTAATATACACACGGGAGTTATACCCAGTGACATGTGTTATTGTGTAATATACACACGGGAGTTATACCCAGCGACGTGTGTTATTGTGTAATATACACACGGGAGTTATACCCAGCGACGCGTGTTATTGTGCAATATACACACGGGAGTAATACCCAGCGACATATGTTATTGTGTAATATACACACGGGAGTTATACCCAGTGACGTGTGTTACTGTGTAATATACACACGGGTGTTATACCCAGCGACGCGTGTTATTGTGTAATATACACACGGGAGTTTTACCCAGCGACGTGTGTTATAGTGTAATATACACACGGGAGTTATACCCAGTGACGTGTGTTATTGTGTAATATACACACGGGTGTTATACCCAGTGACATTTGTTATTGTGTAATATACACCCGGGTGTTATACCCAGCGACGGGTGTTATTGTGTAATATACACACGGGAGTTACACCCAGTGACGTGTGTTATTGTGTAATATACACACGGGAGTTATACCCAGCGACATGTGTTATTGTGTAATATACACACGGGAGTTATACCCAACGACATGTGTTAATGTGTAATATACACATGGGTGTTATACCCAGTGACGTATGTTATTGTGTAACATACACATGGGTGTTATACCCAGCGACGTGTGTTATTGTGTAATATACACACGGGAGTTATACCCAGCGACGTGTGTTACTGTGTAATTATACACACGGGTGTTATACCCAGCGACTTGTGTTATTGTGTAATATACACACGGGTGTTATACCCAGCGACGTGTGTTATTGTGTAATATACACACGGGAGTTATACCCAGTGACGTGTGTTATTGTGTAATATACACACGGGTGTTATACCCAACGACGTGTGTTATTGTGTAATATACACACGGGTGTTATACCCAGCGACGTGTGTTATTGTGTGATATACACACGGGAGTTATACCCAGTGACGTGTGTTATTGTGTAATATACACACGGGAGTTATACCCAGTGACGTGTGTTATTGTGTAATATACACACGGGAGTTATACCCAGCGACGGGTGTTATTGTGAAATATACACACGGGAGTTATCCCCAGCGACGGGTGTTATTGTGTAATAAATACACGGGTGTTATACCCAGTGACGTGTGTTATTGTGTAATATACACACGGGAGTTATACCCAGCGACGTGTGTTATTGTGTAATATACACACGGGAGTTATACCCAGCGACGGGTGTTATTGTGTAATATACACACGGGTGTAATACCCAGTGACATGTGTTATTGTGTAATATACACACGGGAGTTACACCCAGCGACGTGTGTTATTGTGTAATATACACACGGGAGTTATACCCAGCGACGTGTGTTATTGTGTAATATACACACGGGAGTTATACCCAGCGACGGGTGTTATTGTGTAATATACACACGGGTGTAATACCCAGTGACGTGTGTTATTGTGTAATATACACACGGGAGTTATACCCAGCGACGTGTGTTATTGTGTAATATACACACGGGAGTTATACCCAGTGATGTGTGTTATTGTGTAATATACACACGGGAGTTATACCCAGCGACGAGTGTTATTGTGTAATATACACACGGGAGTTATACCCAGCGACGGGTGTTATTGTGTAATATACACACGGGAGTTATACCCAGCGACGGGTGTTATTGTGTAATATACACGCGGGAGTTATACCCAGCGACGTGTGTTATTGTGTAATATACACACGGGTGTTATACCCAGCGACGTGTGTTATTGTGTAATATACACACGGGAGTTATACCCAGCGACGTGTGTTATTGTGCAATATACACACGGGAGTTATACCCAGAGACATGTGTTATTGTGTAATATACACACGGGAGTTATACCCAGCGACGTGTGTTATTGTGTAATATACACACGGGAGTTATACCCAGCGACGTGCGTTATTGTGTAATATACACACGGGTGTTATACCCAATGACGTGCGTTATTGTGTAATATACACACGGAAGTTATACCCAGCGACGTGTGTTATTGTGTAATATACACACGAGCGTTATACCCAGTGACATGTGTTATTGTGTAATATACACACGGGAGTTATACCCAGCGACGTGTGTTATTGTGTAATATACACACGGGAGGTATACCCAGCGACGTGTGTTATTGTGTAATATACACACGGGAGTTATACCCAGTGACATGTGTTATTGTGTAATATACACACGGGAGTTATACCCAGCGACGTGTGTTATTGTGTAATATACACACGGGAGTTATACCCAGCGACGCGTGTTATTGTGCAATATACACACGGGAGTAATACCCAGCGACATGTGTTATTGTGTAATATACACACGGGAGTTATACCCAGTGACGTGTGTTACTGTGTAATATACACACGGGTGTTATACCCAGCGACGCGTGTTATTGTGTAATATACACACGGGAGTTTTACCCAGCGACGTGTGTTATAGTGTAATATACACACGGGAGTTATACCCAGTGACGCGTGTTATTGTGTAATATACACACGGGTGTTATACCCAGTGACATTTGTTATTGTGTAATATACACCCGGGTGTTATACCCAGCGACGGGTGTTATTGTGTAATATACACACGGGAGTTACACCCAGTGACGTGTGTTATTGTGTAATATACACACGGGAGTTATACCCAGCGACATGTGTTATTGTGTAATATACACACGGGAGTTATACCCAGCGACATGTGTTAATGTGTAATATACACATGGGTGTTATACCCAGTGACGTGTGTTATTGTGTAACATACACATGGGTGTTATACCCAGCGACGTGTGTTATTGTGTAATATACACACGGGAGTTATACCCAGCGACGTGTGTTACTGTGTAATTATACACACGGGTGTTATACCCAGCGACTTGTGTTATTGTGTAATATACACACGGGTGTTATACCCAGCGACGTGTGTTATTGTGTAATATACACACGGGAGTTATACCCAGTGACGTGTGTTATTGTGTAATATACACACGGGTGTTATACCCAACGACGTGTGTTATTGTGTAATATACACACAGGTGTTATACCCAGCGACGTGTGTTATTGTGTGATATACACACGGGAGTTATACCCAGTGACGTGTGTTATTGTGTAATATACACACAGGAGTTATACCCAGTGACGTGTGTTATTGTGTAATATACACACGGGAGTTATACCCAGCGACGGGTGTTATTGTGAAATATACACACGGGAGTTATCCCCAGCGACGGGTGTTATTGTGTAATAAACACACGGGTGTTATACCCAGTGACGTGTGTTATTGTGTAATATACACACGGGAGTTATACCCAGCGACGGGTGTTATTGTGTAATATACACACGGGTGTAATACCCAGTGACATGTGTTATTGTGTAATATACACACGGGAGTTACACCCAGCGACGTGTGTTATTGTGTAATATACACACGGGAGTTATACCCAGCGACGTGTGTTATTGTGTAATATACACACGGGAGTTATACCCAGCGACGGGTGTTATTGTGTAATATACACACGGGTGTAATACCCAGTGACGTGTGTTATTGTGTAATATACACACGGGAGTTATACCCAGCGACGTGTGTTATTGTGTAATATACACACGGGAGTTATACCCAGTGATGTGTGTTATTGTGTAATATACACACGGGAGTTATACCCAGCGACGAGTGTTATTGTGTAATATACACACGGGAGTTATACCCAGCGACGGGTGTTATTGTGTAATATACACACGGGAGTTATACCCAGCGACGGGTGTTATTGTGTAATATACACGCGGGAGTTATACCCAGCGACGTGTGTTATTGTGTAATATACACACGGGAGTTATACCCAGCGACGTGTGTTATTGTGTAATATACACACGGGAGTTATACCCAGTGACGTGTGTTATTGTGTAATATACACACGGGAGTTATACCCAGTGACGTGTGTTATTGTGTAATATACACACGGGTGTTATACCCAGCGACGGGTGTTATTGTGTAATATACACACGGGTGTTATACCCAGCGACGTGTGTTATTGTGTAATATACACACGGGAGTTATACCCAGCGACGTGTGTTATTGTGCAATATACACACGGGAGTTATACCCAGAGACATGTGTTATTGTGTAATATACACACGGGAGTTATACCCAGCGACGTGTGTTATTGTGTAATATACACACGGGAGTTATACCCAGCGACGTGCGTTATTGTGTAATATACACACGGGTGTTATACCCAATGACGTGCGTTATTGTGTAATATACACACGGAAGTTATACCCAGCGACGTGTGTTATTGTGTAATATACACACGGGAGTTATACCCAGCGACGTGCGTTATTGTGTAATATACACACGGGTGTTATACCCAATGACATGTGTTATTGTGTAATATACACACGGGAGTTATACCCAGCGACGTGTGTTATTGTGTAATATACACACGGGAGGTATACCCAGCGACGTGTGTTATTGTGTAATATACACACGGGAGTTATACCCAGTGACATGTGTTATTGTGTAATATACACACGGGAGTTATACCCAGCGACGTGTGTTATTGTGTAATATACACACGGGAGTTATACCCAGCGACGCGTGTTATTGTGCAATATACACACGGGAGTAATACCCAGCGACATGTGTTATTGTGTAATATACACACGGGAGTTATACCCAGTGACGTGTGTTACTGTGTAATATACACACGGCTGTTATACCCAGCGACGCGTGTTATTGTGTAATATACACACGGGAGTTTTACCCAGCGACGTGTGTTATAGTGTAATATACACACGGGAGTTATACCCAGTGACGTGTGTTATTGTGTAATATACACACGGGTGTTATACCCAGTGACATTTGTTATTGTGTAATATACACCCGGGTGTTATACCCAGCGACGGGTGTTATTGTGTAATATACACACGGGAGTTACACCCAGTGACGTGTGTTATTGTGTAATATACACACGGGAGTTATACCCAGCGACATGTGTTATTGTGTAATATACACACGGGAGTTATACCCAGCGACATGTGTTAATGTGTAATATACACATGGGTGTTATACCCAGTGACGTGTGTTATTGTGTAACATACACATGGGTGTTATACCCAGCGACGTGTGTTATTGTGTAATATACACACGGGAGTTATACCCAGCGACGTGTGTTACTGTGTAATTATACACACGGGTGTTATACCCAGCGACTTGTGTTATTGTGTAATATACACACGGGTGTTATACCCAGCGACGTGTGTTATTGTGTAATATACACACGGGAGTTATACCCAGTGACGTGTGTTATTGTGTAATATACACACGGGTGTTATACCCAACGACGTGTGTTATTGTGTAATATACACACGGGTGTTATACCCAGCGACGTGTGTTATTGTGTGATATACACACGGGAGTTATACCCAGTGACGTGTGTTATTGTGTAATATACACACGGGAGTTATACCCAGTGACGTGTGTTATTGTGTAATATACACACGGGAGTTATACCCAGCGACGGGTGTTATTGTGAAATATACACACGGGAGTTATCCCCAGCGACGGGTGTTATTGTGTAATAAACACACGGGTGTTATACCCAGTGACGTGTGTTATTGTGTAATATACACACGGGAGTTATACCCAGCGACGTGTGTTATTGTGTAATATACACACGGGAGTTATTCCCAGCGACGTGTGTTATTGTGTAATATACACACGGGAGTTATACCCAGCGACGTGTGTTATTGTGTAATATACACACGGGAGTTATACCCAGAGACGTGTGTTATTGTGTAATATACACACGGGTGTCATACCCAGCGACGTGTGTTATTGTGTAATATACACACGGGAGTTATACCCAGCGACGTGTGTTATTGTGTAATATACACACGGGTGTTATACCCAGCGACGTGTGTTATTGTGTAATATACACACGGGTGTTATACCCAACGACGTGTGTTATTATGTAATATACACACGGGTGTTATACCCAGCGACGTGTGTTATTGTGTGATATACACACGGGAGTTATACCCAGTGACGTGTGTTATTGTGTGATATACACACTGGAGTTATACCCAGCGACGTGTGTTATTGTGTAATATACACACGGGAGTTATACCCAGCGACGGGTGTTATTGTGTAATATACACACGGTTGTTATACCCAGTGACGTGTGTTATTGTGTAATATACACACGTGAGTTATACCCAGCGACGTGTGTTATTGTGTAATATACACACGGGAGTGAGACCCAGTGACGTGTGTTATTGTGTAATATACACACGGGAGTTATACCCAGCGACGGGTGTTATTGTGTAATATACACACTGGAGTTATACCCAGTGACGTGTGTTATTGCGTAATATACACACGGGCGTTATACCCAGTGACGGGTGTTATTGTGTAATATACACACGGGTGTTATACCCAGTGACTTGTGTTATTGTGTAATATACACACGGGAGTTATACCCAGTGACTTGTGATATTGTGTAATATACACATGGGAGTTATACCCAGCGACGTGTGTTATTGTGTAATATACACACAGGTGTTATACCCAGTGACGTGTGTTATTGTGTAATATACACACGGGTGTTATACCCAGTGACGTGTGTTCTTGTGTAATATACACACGGGAGGTATACCCAGCGACGTGTGTTATTGTGTAATATACACACGGGAGTTATACCCAGTGACATGTGTTATTGTGTAATGTACACACGGGAGTTATACCCAGCGACGTGTGTTATTGTGTAATATACACACGGGAGTTATACCCAGCGACGTGTGTTATTGTGTAATATACACACGGGAGTTATACCCAGCGACGGGTGTTATTGTGTAATATACACACGGGTGTTATACCCAGTGACGTGTGTTATTGTGTAATATACACACGGGAGTTATACCCAGCGACGTGTGTTATTGTGTAATATACACACGGGAGTTATACCCAGTGATGTGTGTTATTGTGTAATATACACACGGGAGTTATACCCAGCGACGAGTGTTATTGTGTAATATACACACGGGAGTTATACCCAGCGACGGGTGTTATTGTGTAATATACACACGGGAGTTATACCCAGCGACGGGTGTTATTGTGTAATATACACGCGGGAGTTATACCCAGCGACGTGTGTTATTGTGTAATATACACACGGGAGTTATACCCAGCGACGTGTGTTATTGTGTAATATACACACGGGAGTTATACCCAGTGACGTGTGTTATTGTGTAATATACACACGGGAGTTATACCCAGTGACGTGTGTTATTGTGTAATATACACACGGGTGTTATACCCAGCGACGGGTGTTATTGTGTAATACACACACGGGTGTTATACCCAGCGACGTGTGTTATTGTGTAATATACACACGGGTGTTATACCCAGCGACGTGTGTTATTGTGTAATATACACATGGGTGTTATACCCAGTGACTTGTGTTATTGTGTAATATACACATGGGTGTTATACCCAGCGACGTGTGTTATTGTGTAATATACACACTGGAGTTAAACTCAGCGACGTGTGTTATTGTGTAATATACAGACGGGAGTTATACCCAGCGACGTGTGTTATTGTGTAATATACACACGGGAGTTATACCCAGCGACGTGGGTTATTGTGTAATATACACACGGGTGTTATACCCAGCGACGTGTGTGATTGTGTAATATACACACGGGTGTTATACCCAGTGACGTGTGTTATTGTGTAATACACACACGGGAGTTATACCCAGTGACGGGTGTTATTGTGTAATATACACACGGGAGTTATACCCAGTGACTTGTGTTATTGTGTAATATACACACGGGAGTTATACCCAGCGACGTGTGTTATTGTGTAATATACACACGGGTGTTATACCCAGCGCGTGTGTTATTGTGTAATATACACACGGGAGTTATACCCAGCGACGTGTGTTATTGTGTAATATACACACGGGAGTTATACCCAGCGACGTGTGTTATTGTGTAATATACACACGGGTGTTATACCCAATGACGTGTGTTATTGTGTAATATACACACGGGAGTTATACCCAGCGACGTGTGTTATTGTGTAATATACACACGGGAGTTATACCCAGTGACGTGTGTTATTGTGTAATATACACACGGGCGTTATACCCAGCGACGTGTGTTATTGTGTAATATACACACGGGAGTTATACCCAGCGACGTGTTATTGTGTAATATACACATGGGTGTTATACCCAGCGACGGGTGTTATTGTGTAATATACACACGGGAGCTATATCCAGCGACGTGTGTTATTGTGTAATATACACACGGGAGTTATACCCAGCGACGTGTGTTATTGTGTAATATACACACGGGAGTTATACCCAGTGTCGTGTGTTGTTGTGTAATATACACACGGGAGTTATACCCAGTGACGGGTGTTATTGTGTAATATACACACGGGTGTTATACCCAGTGACTTGTGTTATTGTGTAATATACACACGGGAGTTATACCCAGCGACTTATGATATTGTGTAATATACACACGGGAGTTATACCCAGCGACGTGTGTGATTGTGTAATATACACACGGGTGTTAAACCCAGTGACGTGTGTTATTGTGTAATACACACACGGGAGTTATACCCAGTGACGGGTGTTATTGTGTAATATACACACGGGAGTTATACCCAGTGACGTGTGTTATTGTGTAATATACACACGGGAGTTATACCCAGCGACGGGTGTTATTGTGTAATATACACACGGGAGTTATACCCAGCGACGTGTGTTATTGTGTAATATACACACGGGAGTTATACCCAGCGACGTGTGTTATTTTGTAATATACACACGGGAGTTATACCCAGCGACGTGTGTTATTGTGTAATATACACACGGGTGTTATACCCAGCGACGTGTGTTATTGTGTAATATACACACGGGTGTTATACCCAGTGACTTGTGTTATTGTGTAATATACACACGGGTGTTATACCCAGCGACGTGTGTTATTGTGTAATATACACACTGGCGTTAAACTCAGCGACGTGTGTTATTGTGTAATATACACACGGGAGTTATACCCAGCGACGTGGGTTATTGTGTAATATACACACGGGTGTTATACCCAGCGACGTGTGTGATTGTGTAATATACACACGGGTGTTATACCCAGTGACGTGTGTTATTGTGTAATACACACACGGGAGTTATACCCAGTGACGGGTGTTATTGTGTAATATACACACGGGTGTTATACCCAGTGACTTGTGTTATAGTGTAATATACACACGGGAGTTATACCCAGTGACTTGTGTTATTGTGTAATATACACACGGGAGTTATACCCAGCGACGTGTGTCATTGTGTAATATACACACGGGTGTTATACCCAGCGACGTGTGTTATTGTGTAATATACACACGGGAGTTATACCCAGCGACGTGTGTTATTGTGTAATATACACACGGGAGTTATACCCAGCGACGTGTGTTATTGTGTAATATACACACGGGTGTTATACCCAATGACGTGTGTTATTGTGTAATATACACACGGGAGTTATACCCAGCGACGTGTGTTATTGTGTAATATACACACGGGAGTTATACCCAGTGTCGTGTGTTATTGTGTAATATACACACGGGTGTTATACCCAGCGACGTGTGTTATTGTGTAATATACACACTGGTGTTAAACTCAGCGACGTGTGTTATTGTGTAATATACACACGGGAGTTATACCCAGCGACGTGTGTTATTGTGTAATATACACACGGGAGTTATACCCAGCGACGTGGGTTATTGTGTAATATACACACGGGTGTTATACCCAGCGACGTGTGTGATTGTGTAATATACACACGGGTGTTATACCCAGTGACGTGTGTTATTGTGTAATACACACACGGGAGTTATACCCAGTGACGGGTGTTATTGTGTAATATACACACGGGTGTTATACCCAGTGACTTGTGTTATAGTGTAATATACACACGGGAGTTATACCCAGTGACTTGTGTTATTGTGTAATATACACACGGGAGTTATACCCAGCGACGTGTGTTATTGTGTAATATACACACAGGAGTTATACCCAGCGACGTGTGTTATTGTGTAATATACACACGGGAGTTATACCCAGCGACGTGTGTTATTGTGTAATATACACACGGGAGTTATACCCAGCGATGTGTGTTATTGTGTAATATACACACGGGTGTTATACCCAATGACGTGTGTTATTGTGTAATATACACACGGGAGTTATACCCAGCGACGTGTGTTATTGTGTAATATACACACGGGAGTTATACCCAGTGACGTGTGTTATTGTGTAATATGCACACGGGCGTTATACCCAGCGACGTGTGTTATTGTGTAATATACACACGGGAGATATACCCAGCGACGTGTGTTATTGTGTAATATACACACGGGAGTTATACCCAGTAATGGGTGTTATTGTGTAATATACACACGGGAGTTATACCCAGCGACGTGTTATGGTGTAATATACACACGGGTGTTATACCCAGCGACGGGTGTTATTGTGTAATATACACACGGGAGCTATATCCAGCGACGTGTGTTATTGTGTAATATACACACGGGAGTTATACCCAGCGACGTGTGTTATTGTGTAATATACACACGGGAGTTATACCCAGTGACGTGTGTTGTGTAATATACACACGGGAGTTATACCCAGTGACGGGTGTTATTGTGTAATATACACACGGGTGTTATACCCAGTGACTTGTGTTATTTTGTAATACACACGGGAGTTATACCCAGCGACTTGTGATATTGTGTAATATACACACGGGAGTTATACCCAGCGACGTGTGTTATTGTGTAATATACACACAGGAGTTATACCCAGTGACGTGTGTTATTGTGTAATATACACACGGGTGTTATACCCAGCGACGTGTGTTATTGTGTAATATACACACGGGTGTTATACCCAGCGACGTGTGTTATTGTGTAATATACACACGGGAGTTATACCCAGTGACGTGTGTTATTGTGGAATATACACACGGGAGTTATACCCAGTGACGTGTGTTATTGTGTAATATACACACGGGAGTTATACCCAGCGACGGGTGTTATTGTGTAATAAACACACGGGTGTTATACCAAGTGACGTGTGTTATTGTGTAATATACACACGGGAGTTATACCCAGCGACGGGTGTTATTGTGTAATATACACACGGGAGTTATACCCAGTGACGTGTGTTATTGTGTAATATACACACGGGTGTTATACCCAGCGACGGGTTTTATTGTGTAATATACACACGGGAGTTATACCCAGTGACGTGTGTTATTGTGTAATATACACACGGGTGTTATACCCAGCGACGTGTGTTATTGTGTAATATACACACGGGTGTTATACCCAACGACGTGTGTTATTGTGTAATATACACACTGGTGTTAAACCCAGCGACATGTGTTATTGTGTAATATACACACGGGAGTTATACCCAGCGACGTGTGTTATTGTGTAATATACACACGGGAGTTATACCCAGCGACGTGTGTTATTGTGTAATATACACACGGGTGTTATACCCAGCGACGTGTGTGATTGTGTAATATACACACGGGTGTTATACCCAGTGACGTGTGTTATTGTGTAATACACACACGGGAGTTATACCCAGTGACGGGTGTTATTGTGTAATATACACACGGGTGTTATACCCAGTGACTTGTGTTATTGTGTAATATACACACGGGAGTTATACCCAGCGACGTGTGTTATTGTGTAATATACACACGGGAGTTATACCCAGTGACGTGTGTTATTCTGTAATATACACACGGGAGTTATACCCAGCGACGTGTGTTATTATGTAATATACACACGGGAGTTCTCCCAGCGACGTGTGTTATTGTGTAATATACACACGCGTGTTATACCCAAGGACGTGTGTTATTGTGTAATATACACACGGGTGTTATACCCAGCGACGTGTGTTATTGTGTAATATACACACGGGTGTTATACCCAGTGACGTGTGTTATTGTGTAATATACACACGGGTGTTATACCCAGCGACGTGTTATTGTGTAATATACACACGGGTGTTATACCCAGCGACGTGTGTTATTGTGTAATATACACACTGGTGTTAAACCCAGCGACGTGTGTTATTGTGTAATATACACACGGGAGTTATACCCAGCGACGTGTGTTATTGTGTAATATACACACGGGAGTTATACCCAGCGACGTGGGTTATTGTGTAATATACACACGGGTGTTATACCCAGCGACGTGTGTTATTGTGTAATATACACACGGGAGTTATACCCAGTGACGTGTGTTATTGTGTAATATACACGCGGGAGTTATACCCAGCGACGGGTGTTATTGTGTAATATACACACGGGTGTTATACCCAGTGACGTGTGTTATTGTGTAATATACACACGGGTGTTATACCCAGCGACGTGTGTTATTGTGTAATATACACACGGGAGTTATACCCAGCGACGTGTGTTATTGTGTAATATACACACGGGAGTTATACCCAGCGACGTGTGTTATTTTGTAATATACACACGGGAGTTATACCCAGTGACGTGTGTTATTGTGTAATATACACACGGGAGTTATACCCAGTGACGTGTGTTATTGTGTAATATACACACTGCTGTTATACCCATCGACGTGTGTTATTGTGTAATATACACACGGGTGTTACACCCAGCGACGTGTGTGATTGTGTAATATACACACGGGAGTTATACCCAGTGACGGGTGTTATTGTGTAATATACACACGGGTGTTATACCCAGTGACTTGTGTTATTGTGTAAAATACACACGGGAGTTATACCCAGTGACTTGTGTTATTGTGTAATATACACACGGGAGTTATACCCAGCGACATGTGTTATTGTGTGATATACACACGGGAGTTATACCCAGCGACGTGTGTTATTGTGTAATATACACACGGGAGTTTTACCCAGTGACTTGTGTTATTGTGTAAAATACACACGGGAGTTATACCCAGTGACTTGTGTTATTGTGTAATATACACACGGGAGTTATACCCAGCGACATGTGTTATTGTGTAATATACACACGGGAGTTATTCCCAGCGACGTGTGTTATTGTGTAATATACACACTGGTGTTAAACCCAGTCGCTGGGTGTTATACCCATCGACGTGTGTTATTGTGTAATATACACACGGGAGTTATACCCAGTGACGTGTGTTATTGTGTAATATACACACGGGTGTTATACCCAATGACGTGTGTTATTGTGTAATATACACACGGGAGTTATACCCAGCGACGTGTGTTATTGTGTAATATACACACGGGAGTTATACCCAGTGACGTGTGTTATTGTGTAATATACACACGGGCGTTATACCCAGCGACGTGTGTTATTGTGTAATATACACACGGGAGTTATACCCAGCGACGTGTGTTATTGTGTAATATACACACGGAGTTATACCCAGTAATGTGTGTTATTGTGTAACATACACACGGGAGTTATACCTAGCGACGTGTTATTGTGTAATATACACACGGGTGTTATACCCAGCGACGTGTGTTATTGTGTAATATACACACGGGAGTTATACCCCGTGACGGGTGTTATTGTGTAATATACACACGGGTGTTATACCCAGTGACTTGTATTATTGTGTAATATACACACGGGAGTTATACCCAGCGACTTGTGATATTGTGTAATATACACACGGGAGTTATACCCAGCGACGTGTGTTATTGTGTAATATACACACAGGAGTTATACCCAGTGAGGTGTGTTATTGTGTAATATACACACGGGTGTTATACCCAGCGACGTGTGTTATTGTGTAATATACACACGGGTGTTATACCCAGTGACGTGTGTTATAGTGTAATATACACACGGGAGTATACCCCGTGACGGGTGTTATTGTGTAATATACACACGGGTGTTATACCCAGTGACTTATATTATTGTGTAATATACACACGGGAGTTATACCCAGCGACTTGTGATATTGTGCAATATACACACGGGAGTTATACCCAGCGACGTGTGTTATTGTGTAATATACACACAGGAGTTATACCCAGTGACGTGTGTTATTGTGTAATATACACACGGGTGTTATACCCAGCGACGTGTGTTATTGTGTAATATACACACGGGTGTTATACCCAGTGACGTGTGTTATAGTGTAATATACACACGGGAGTTATACCCAGTGACGTGTGTTATTGTGTAATATACAGACGGGAGTTATACCCAGCGACGGGTGTTATTGTGCAATATACACACGGGTGTTATACCCAGTGACGTGTGTTATTGTGTAATATACACACGGGAGTTATACCCAGCGACGTGTATTATTGTGCAATATACACACGGGAGTTATACCCAGCGACGTGTGTTATTGTGTAATATACACACGGGTGTTATACCCAGCGACGTGTGTGATTGTGTATTATACACACGGGTGTTATACCCAGTGACGTGTGTTATTGTGTAATACACACATGGGAGTTATACCCAGTGACGGGTGTTATTGTGTAATATACACACGGGTGTTATACCCAGTGACTTGTGTTATTGTGTAATATACACACGGGAGTTATACCCAGTGACTAGTGTTATTGTGTAATATACACACGGGAGTTATACCCAGCGACGTCTGTTATTGTGTAATATACACACGGGTGTTATACCCAATGACGTGTGTTATTGTGTAATATACACACGGGTGTTATACCCAGCGACGTGTGTTATTGTGTAATATACACACGGGAGTTATACCCAGTGACGTGTGTTATTGTGTAATATACACATGGGTGTTATACCCAGCGACGTGTTATTGTGTAATATACACAAGGGTGTTATACCCAGCGAAGTGTGTTATTGTGTAATATACACACGGGTGTTATACCCAGCGACGTGTGTTATTGTGTAATATACACACGGGTGTTATACCCAGCGACGTGTGTTATTGTGTAATATACACACGGATGTTATACCCAGTGACGTGTGTTATTGTGTAATTATACACACGGGTGTTATACCCAGCGACGTGTGTTATTGTGTAATATACACACGGTTGTTATACTCAGCAACGTGTGTTATTGTGTAATATACACACGGGTGTTATACCCAGCGACGTGTGTTATTGTGTAATATACACACGGGAGTTATACCCAGCGACGTGTGTTATTGTGTAATATACACACGGGAGTTATACCCAGCGACGTGTGTTATTGTGTAATATCCACACGGGAGTTATACCCAGCGACGTGTGTTATTGTGTAATATACACACGGGTGTTATACCCAGTGACGTGTGTTATTGTGTAATATACACACGGGAGTTATACCCAGCGACGTGTGTTATTGTGTAATATACACACGGGAGTTATACCCAGCGACGTGTGTTATTGTGTAATATACACACGGGAGTTATACCCAACACGTGTGTTATTGTGTAATATACACACGGAAGTTATACCCAGCGACGTGTGTTATTGTGTAATATACACACGGGAGTTATACCCAGCGACGTGTGTTATTGTGTAATATACACACGGGTGTTATACCCAGTGACGTGTGTTATTGTGTAATACACACATGGGAGTTATACCCAGTGACGGGTGTTATTGTGTAATATACACACGGGTGTTATACCCAGTGACTTGTGTTATTGTGTAATATACACACGGGAGTTATACCCAGTGACTAGTGTTATTGTGTAATATACACACGGGTGTTATACCCAATGACGTGTGTTATTGTGTAATATACACACGGGTGTTATACCCAGCGACGTGTGTTATTGTGTAATATACACACGGGAGTTATACCCAGTGACGTGTGTTATTGTGTAATATACACACGGGTGTTATACCCAGCGACGTGTGTTATTGTGTAATTATACACACGGGTGTTATACCCAGCGACGTGTGTTATTGTGTAATATACACACAGTTGTTATACTCAGCGACGTGTGTTATTGTGTAATATACACACGGGTGTTATAGCCAGCGACGTGTGTTATTGTGTAATATACACACGGGAGTTATACCCAGCGACGTGTGTTATTGTGTAATATACACACGGGAGCTATATCCAGCGACGTGTGTTATTGTGTAATATACACACGGGAGTTATACCCAGCGACGTGTGTTATTGTGTAATATACACACGGGAGTTATACCCAGTGACGGGTGTTATTGTGTAATATACACACGGGTGTTATACCCAGTGACTTGTGTTATTGTGTAATATACACACGGGAGTTATACCCAGCGACTTGTGATATTGTGTAATATACACACGGGAGTTATACCCAGCGACGTGTGTTATTGTGTAATATACACACAGGAGTTATACCCAGTGACGTGTGTTATTGTGTAATATACACACGGGTGTTATACCCAGCGACGTGTGTTATTGTGTAATATACACACGGGTGTTATACCCAGCGACGTGTGTTATTGTGTAATATACACACGGGAGTTATACCCAGTGACGTGTGTTATAGTGTAATATACACACGGGAGTTATACCCAGTGACGTGTGTTATTGTGTAATATACACACGGGAGTTATACCCAACGACGGGTGTTATTGTGTAATATACACACGGGTGTTATACCCAGTGACGTGTGTTATTGTGTAATATACACACGGGAGTTATACCCAACGACGTGTATTATTGTGCAATATACACACGGGAGTTATACCCAGCGACGTGTGTTATTGTGTAATATACACACGGGTGTTATACCCAGCGACGTGTGTGATTGTGTAATATACAGACGGGTGTTATACCCAGTGACGTGTGTTATTGTGTAATACACACATGGGAGTTATACCCAGTGACGGGTGTTATTGTGTAATATACACACGGGTGTTATACCCAGTGACTTGTGTTATTGTGTAATATATACACGGGAGTTATACCCAGTGACTAGTGTTATTGTGTAATATACACACGGGAGTTATACCCAGCGACGTGTGTTATTGTGTAATATACACACGGGAGTTATACCCAGCGACGTGTGTTATTGTGTAATATACACACGGGAGTTATACCCAGCGACGTGTGTTATTATGTAATATACACACGGGAGTTATACCCAGCGACGTGTGATATTGTGTAATATACACACGGGTGTTATACCCAATGACGTGTGTTATTGTGCAATATACACACGGGTGTTATACCCAGCGACGTGTGTTATTGTGTAATATACACACGGGAGTTATACCCAGTGACGTGTGTCATTGTGTAATATACACATGGGTGTTATACCCAGCGACGTGTTATTGTGTAATATACACACGGGTGTTATACCCAGCGAAGTGTGTTATTGTGTAATATACACACGGGTGTTATACCCAGCGACGTGTGTTATTGTGTAATATACACACGGGTGTTATACCCAGCGACGTTTGTTATTGTGTAATATACACACGGATGTTATACCCAGTGACGTGTGTTATTGTGTAATTATACACACGGGTGTTATACCCAGCGACGTGTGTTATTGTGTAATATACACACGGTTGTTATACTCAGCGACGTGTGTTATTGTGTAATATACACACGGGTGTTATACCCAACGACGTGTGTTATTGTGTAATATACACACGGGTGTTATACCCAGCGACGTGTGTTATTATGTAATATACTCACGGGAGTTATACCCAGCGACGTGTGTTATTGTGTAATATACACACGGGAGTTATACCCAGCGACGTGTGTTATTGTGTAATATACACACGGGAGCTATATCCAGCGACGTGTGTTATTGTGTAATATACACACGGGAGTTATACCCAGCGACGTGTGTTATTGTGTAATATACACACGGGAGTTATACCCAGTGACGTGTGTTATTGTGTAATATACACACGGGAGTTATACCCAGTGACGGGTGTTATTGTGTAATATACACACGGGTGTTATACCCAGTGACTTGTGTTATTGTGTAATATACACACGGGAGTTATACCCAGCGACTTGTGATATTGTGTAATATACACACGGGAGTTATACCCAGCGACGTGTGTTATTGTGTAATATACACACAGGAGTTATACCCAGTGACGTGTGTTATTGTGTAATATACACACGGGTGTTATACCCAGCGACGTGTGTTATTGTGTAATATACACACGGGTGTTATACCCAGTGACGTGTGTTATAGTGTAATATACACACGGGAGTTATACCCAGCGACGTGTGTTATTGTGTAATATACACACGGGAGTTATACCCAGTGACGTGTGTTATTGTGTAATATACACACGAGTGTTATACCCAGTGACGTGTGTTATTGTGTAATATACACACGGGAGTTATACCCAGCGACGTGTGTTATTGTGTAATATATACACGGGAGTTATACCCAGCGACGTGTGTAATTGTGTAATACACACACGGGAGTTATACCCAGCGACGGGTGTTATTGTGTAATATACACACGGGAGTTATACCCAGCGACGTGTGTTATTGTGTAATATATACACGGGAGTTATACCCAGCGACGTGTGTAATTGTGTAATATACACACGGGAGTTATACCCAGCGACGGGTGTTATTGTGTAATATACACACGGGAGTTATACCCAGCGACTTGTGTTATTGTGTAATATACACACGGGAGTTGTACACAGTGACGTGTGTTATTGTGTAATATACACACGGGAGTTATACCCAGCGACGTGTGTTATTGTGTAATATACACAAGGGAGTTATACACAGTGACGTGTGTTATTGTGTAATATGCACACGGGAGTTATACCCAGCGACGTGTGTTATTGTGTAATATACACAAGGGCGTTATAACCAGCGACGTGTGTTATTGTGTAATATACACACGGGAGTTATACCCAGCGACGTGTGTTATTGTGTAATATACACACGGGAGTTATACACAGTGACGTGTGTTATTGTGTAATATACACACGGGAGTTATACCCAGCGACGTGTGTTATTGTGTAATATACACACGGGAGTTATACCCAGCGACGTGTGTTATTGTGTAATATACACACGGGAGTTATACCCAGCGACGTGTGTAATTGTGTAATATACACACGGGAGTTATACCCAGCGACGTGTGTTATTGTGTAATATACACACGGGAGTTATACCCAGCGACGGGTGTTATTGTGTAATATACACACGGGCGTTATACCCAGCGACGGGTGTTATTGTGTAATATACACACGGGAGTTATACCCAGCGACGTGTGTTATTGTGTAATATACACACGGGAGTTATACCCAGCGACGTGTGTTATTGTGTAATATACACACGGGTGTTATACCCAGCGACGTGTGTTATTGTGTAATATACACACGGGTGTTATACCCAGCGACGTGTGTTATTGTGTAATATACACACGGGAGTTATACCCAGCGACGTGTGTTATTGTGTAATATACACACGGGAGCTATACCCAGCGACGTGTGTTATTGTGTAATATACACACGGGAGTTATACCCAGCGACGTGTGTTATTGTGTAATATACACACGAGAGTTATACCCCGCGACGTGTGTTATTGTGTAATATACACACGGGAGTTATACCCAGCGACGTGTGTTATTGTGTAATATACACACGGGTGTTATACCCAGCGACGTGTGTTATTGTGTAATATACACACGGGTGTTTGTCATGGGGAACTCCCCTCATGTCTTGCTTGATGTCTTTACTGTTTGATCTTTGACATTGAATCGCGAGAGTATCAGTAACTTCTTGCAACATTCATGGTCATTAGATTCCTGTCGCTCGGCCACAGAATGCAAAATGGTTCTCTCAGTAGCCTCGATGACCATAGATGTCCAACAGACCAGACCTTCTGAAAGAGCACTCTACCTAGGCTTACCCCGCTCCGTCCCCATAACCGCACCTGTGTATCTGTGGACAGTACGGGCCAATTTTAGCTGTCCAATCCACCCAACCTGCTCATCTTTGGACTGCGGGGAATAAACCAGAGAAAGCTCACGGAGACACAGTGAGTGTTTGCATCATAACGCCTGGGGTAGTTCACAGAATGGGCTGCGCCTGTGGTTCCAGTATTGAAGCCTGATAAGTCAGTCTGCCTTTGTGGTGACTATAAGATGACCGTCAACCGGGCGTAGACCGGTACCCCTGTGCCGTGCGAAACTGGCTGGAGGCCACACATTCTCACGAGTGGATCTGAGCCATGCATACATACCACCAGCTAGAGCCTTGGGCAGCATTTAGAAAGTCCGTCACAATTACCTGGAAGTGCAGCGTTCCCTCGGCACTGCATTGGCAGCGCCGGCCCGGATTACGTCCCAGAGTGGGATGTGAATTTACCACCTGAAAGACTCCGAAGCGAGAGAGTGCAACCCACTGGGGCATTTCTCCAACGACATGAACCTCTCTGAACAAAGTCAGGGCAGACTAGAGGCAGCACGGTAGCGCAGTGGTTAACACTGTTGCTTAACAGCGCCAGGGTCCCGGGTTCGATTCCCGGCTTGGGTCAGTCTGTCTGTGCGGAGTCTGCACTTTCTCCCCCGTGTCTGCGTGGGTTTCCTCCGGGCGCTCCGGTTTCCTCCCACAGTCCAAAGACGTGCGGGTTAGGTGAATTGGACATTCTGAATTCTCCCTCTGAAATGAAAATGAAATGAAAATCGCTCATTGTGACAAGTAGGCTTCAAATGAAGTTACTGTGAAAAGCCCCTAGTCGCCACATTCCGGCGCCTGTTTGGGGAGGCTGGCACGGGAATCGAACCGTGCTGCTGGCCTGCCTTGGTCTGCTTTCAAAGCCAGCGATTTAGCGCTGTGCTAAACAGCCCCTTATGTACCCGAACAGGCGCCGGAGTGTGGCGACGAGGGGCTTTTCACAGGAACTTCATTGCAGTGTTAATGTGACACTAAAGATTATTATTATTCGATTAATTCCATCTGAATTTGGCACCTGTTCGTCATCCGTCCGCCCCCCCCCCCCCCCCCCCACCTGAGATGATAATTGCTGCAAACAACACTGGAATCTCCGGACGGCCGCTCTGAGCAATGTCAGGGGCCCCAGTTGCGAATGTGGCACATCTGCCAACAGTTAACCAAACATGAGGGACTGGAGGTGTTAATCCAAGAATCGGACGGAATTTCCAGGTCAGACACAGGCCATTCGGCCCGCCTGAGGCGTGCTGGTAACTTCCAGTGAATCTCCACCCACCCTATCTGCATCTCACCCAATCAGCGTCTCTTTCTGTTCCCTTCAACCCTCATGTGATTACCCAACATCCCTCTGAACAGAAACGTCGCTGTTCACCTCGATCACTCCCTCTGGAGTAGAGATACTGTCAGTAACACAGGGTGCTGGGGGAGAGGGGTTACTGAGTGACAGTGTGAGGGAGCTGGATTAACATCAGTAGAGATACTGTCAGTAACAAAGGGTGCTGGGGGAGAGGGGTTACTGAGTGACAGTGTGAGGGAGCTGGATTAACATCAGTAGAGATACAGTCAGTAACACAGGGTGCTGGGGGAGAGGGGTTACTGAGTGACAGTGTGAGGGAGCTGGATTAACATCGGTAGAGATACAGTCAGTAACACAGGGTGCTGGGGGAGAGGGGTTACTGAGTGACAGTGTGAGGGAGCTGGATTAACATCAGTAGAGATACAGTCAGTAACACAGGGTGCTGGGGGAGAGGGGTTACTGAGTGACAGTGTGAGGGAGCTGGATTAACATCAGTAGAGATACAGTCAGTAACACAGGGTGCTGGCGGAGAGGGGTTACTGAGTGACAGTGTGAGGGAGCTGGATTAACATCAGTAGAGATACAGTCAGTAACACAGGGTGCTGGCGGAGAGGGGTTACTGAGTGACAGTGTGAGGGAGCTGGATTAACATCAGTAGAGATACAGTCAGTAACACAGGGTGCTGGGGGAGAGGGGTTACTGAGTGACAGTGTGAGGGAGCTGGGTTAACATCAGTAGAGATACAGTCAGTAACACAGGGTGCTGGGGGAGAGGGGTTACTGAGTGACAGTGTGAGGGAGCTGGATTAACATCAATAGAGATACAGTCAGTAACACAGGGTGCTGGCGGAGAGGGGTTACTGAGTGACAGTGTGAGGGAGCTGGATTAACATCAGTAGAGATACAGTCAGTAACACAGGGTGCTGGGGGAGAGAGTTACTGAGTGACAGTGTGAGGGAGCTGGATTAACATCAGTAGAGATACAGTCAGTAACACAAGGTGCTGGCGGAGAGGGGTTACTGAGTGACAGTGTGAGGGAGCTGGATTAACATCAGTAGAGATACAGTCAGTAACACAGGGTGCTGGGGGAGAGGGGTTACTGAGTGACAGTGTGAGGGAGCTGGATTAACATCAGTAGAGATACAGTCAGTAACACAGGCTGGGGGAGAGGGGTTACTGAGTGACAGTGTGAGGGAGCTGGATTAACATCAGTAGAGATATAGTCAGTAACACGGGGTGCTGGGGGAGAGGGGTTACTGAGTGACAGTGTGAGGGAGCTGGATTAACATCAGTAGAGATACAGTCAGTAACACAGGGTGCTGGGGGGAGAGGGGTTACTGAGTGACAGTGTGAGGCAGCTGGATTAAGATCAGTAGAGATACAGTCAGTAACACAGGGTGCTGGGGGAGAGGGGTTACTGAGTGACAGTGTGAGGGAGCTGGATTAACATCAGTAGAGATACTGTCAGTAACACAGGGTGCTGGGGGAGAGAGTTACTGAGTGACAGTGTGACGGAGCTGGATTAACATCAGTAGAGATACAGTCAGTAACACAGGGTGCTGGGGGAGAGGGGTTACTGAGTGACAGTGTGAGGGAGCTGGATTAACATCAGTAGAGATACAGTCAGTAACACAGGGTGCTGGGGGAGAGGGGTTACTGAGTGACAGTGTGAGGGAGCTGGATTAACATCAGTAGAGATACTGTCAGTAACACAGGGTGCTGGGGAGAGGGGTTACTGAGTGACAGTGTGAGGGAGCTGGATTAACATCAGTAGAGATACAGACAGTAACACAGGGTGCTGGGGAGAGGGGTTACTGAGTGACAGTGTGAGGGAGCTGGATTAACATCAGTAGAGATACTGTCAGTAACACAGGGTGCTGGGGGAGAGGGGTTACTGAGTGACAGTGTGGGGGAGCTGGAGAAACATCAGTAGAGATACAGTCAGTAACACAGGGTGCTGGGGGCGAGGGGTTACTGAGTGACAGTGTGAGGGAGCTGGATTAACATCAGTAGAGATACAGTCAGTAACACAGGGTGCTGGGGGGAGAGGGGTTACTGAGTGACAGTGTGAGGGAGCTGGATTAACATCAGTAGAGATACAGTCAGTAACACAGGGTGCTGGGGGAGAGGGGTTACTGAGTGACAGTGTGAGGGAGCTGGATTAACATCAGTAGAGATACAGTCAGTAACACAGGGTGCTGGGGGAGAGGGGTTACTGAGTGACAGTGTGAGGGAGCTGGATTAACATCAGTCGAGATACAGTCAGTAACACAGGGTGCTGGGGGAGAGGGGTTACTGAGTGACAGTGTCAGTAACCCCTGGATTAACATCAGTAGAGATACAGTTAGTAACACAGGGTGCCGGGGGAGAGGGGTTACTGAGTGACAGTGTGAGGGAGCTGGATTAACATCAGTAGAGATACAGTCAGTGACACAGGGTGCTGGGGAGAGGGGTTACTGAGTGACAGTGTGAGGGAGCTGGATTAACATCAGTAGAGATACTGTCAGTAACACAGGGTGCTGGGGGAGAGGGGTTACTGAGTGACAGTGTGGGGGAGCTGGAGAAACATCAGTAGGGATACAGTCAGTAACACAGGGTGCTGGGGGCGAGGGGTTACTGAGTGACAGTGTGAGGGAGCTGGATTAACATCAGTCGAGATACAGTCAGTAACACAGGGTGCTGGGGAGAGGGGTTACTGAGTGACAGTGTGAGGGAGCTGGATTAACATCAGTAGAGATACAGTTAGTAACACAGGGTGCTGGGGGAGAGGGGTTACTGAGTGACAGTGTGAGGGAGCTGGATTAACATCAGTAGAGATACAGTCAGTAACACAGGGTGCTGGGGGAGAGAGTTACTGAGTTACAGTGTGAGGGAGCTGGATTAACATCAGTAGAGATACAGTCAGTAACACAGGGTGCTGGCGGAGAGGGGTTACTGAGTGACAGTGTGAGGGAGCTGGATTAACATCAGTAGAGATACAGTCAGTAACACAGGGTGCTGGGGGAGAGGGATTACTGAGTGACAGTGTGAGGGAGGTAGATTAACATCAGTAGAGATACAGTCAGTAACACAGGGTGCTGGGGGAGAGGGGTTACTGAGTGACAGTGTGAGGGAGCTGGATTAACATCATAGAACATAGAACAATACAGCGCAGTACAGGCCCTTCGGCCCACGATGTTGCACCGAAACAAAAGCCATCTAACCTACACTATGCCATTATCATCCATATGCTTATCCAATAAACTTTTAAATGCCCTCAATGTTGGCGAGTTCACTACTGTTGCAGGCAGGGCATTCCACGGCCTCACCACTCTTTGCGTAAAGAACCTACCTCTGACCTCTGTCCTATATCTATTACCCCTCAGTTTAAAGCTATGTCCCCTTGTGCTAGCCAATTCCATCCGCGGGAGAAGGCTCTCACTGTCCACCCTATCTAACCCCCTGATCATTTTGTATGCCTCTATTAAGTCTCCTCTTATACTTCTTCTCTCTAACGAAAACAACCTCAAGTCCATCAGCCTTTCCTCATAAGATTTTCCCTCCATACTGTATGTAATACTCCAAATGCGGCCGTACCAGAGTTTTGTACAGCTGCAACATGACCTCCCGACTCCGGAACTCAATCCCTCTACCAATAAAGGCCAACACTCCATAGGCCTTCTTCACAACCCTATCAACCTGGGTGGCAACTTTCAGGGATCTATGTACATGGACACATAGATCCCTCTGCTCATCCACACTTTCAAGAACTTTACCATTAGCCAAATATTCCGCATTCCTGTTATTCCTTCCAAAGTGAATCACCTCACACTTCTCTACATTAAACTCCATTTGCCACCTCTCAGCCCAGCTCTGCAGCTTATCTATGTCCCTCTGTAACCTGCTACATCCTTCCGCACTGTCGACAACACCACCGACTTTAGTGTCGTCTGCAAATTTACTCACCCACCCTTCTGCGCCCTCCTCTAGGTCATTGATAAAAATGACAAACAGCAACGGCCCCAGAACAGATCCTTGTGGTACGCCACTTGTAACTGAACTCCATTCTGAACATTTCCCATCAACCACCACCCTCTGTCTTCTTTCAGTTAGCCAATTTCTGATCCACATCTCTAAATCACCCTCAATCCCCAGCCTCCGTATTTTCTGCAATAGCCTACCGTGGGGAACCTTATCAAACGCTTTGCTGAAATCCATATACACCACATCAACTGCTCTACCCTCGTCTACCTGTTCAGTCACCTTCTCAAAGAACTCAATAAGGTTTGTGAGGCATGACCTACCCTTCACAAAGCCATGCTGACAATCCCTGATCATATTATTCCTATCTAGATGATTATAAATCTTGTCTCTTATAATCCCCTCCAAGACTTTACCCACTACAGACGTAAGGCTCACCGGTCTATAGTTGCCGGGCTTGTCTCTGCTCCCCTTTTTGAACAAAGGGACCACATTTGCTGTCCTCCAGTCCTCTGGCACTATTCCTGTAGCCAATGATGACATAAAAATCAAAGCCAAAGGTCCAGCAATCTCTTCCCTGGCCTCCCAGAGAATCCTAGGATAAATCCCATCAGGTCCCGGGGACTTATCTATTTTCAGCCTGTCCAGAATTGCCAACACCTCTTCCCTACGTACCTCAATGCCATCTATTCTATTAGCCTGGGGCTCAGCATTCTCCTCCACAACATTATCTTTTTCCTGAGTGAATACTGACGAAAAATATTCATTTAGTATCTCGCCTATCTCTTCAGACTCCACACACAATTTCCCATCCCTGTCCTTGACTGGTCCTACTCTTTCCCTAGTCATTCGCTTATTCCTGACATACCTATAGAAAGCTTTTGGTTTTTCCTTGATCCTTCCTGCCAAATACTTCTCATGTCCCCTCCTTGCTCGTCTTAGCTCTCTCTTTAGATCCTTCCTCGCTACCTTGTAACTCTCCATCGCCCCAACCGAAACTTCACACCTCATCTTCACATAGGCCTCCTTCTTCCTCTTAACAAGAGATTCCACTTCCTTGGTAAACCACTGTTCCCTCGCTCGATGCCTTCCTCCCTGCCTGACCGGTACATACTTATCAAGAACACGCAGTAGCTGATCCTTGAACAAGCCCCACTTATCCAGTGTGCCCAACACTTGCAGCCTACTTCTCCACCTTATCCCCCCCAAGTCACATCTAATGGCATCATAATTGCCCTTCCCCCAGCTATAACTCTTGCCCTGCGGTGTATACTTATCCCTTTCCATCATTAACGTAAACGTCACCGAATTGTGGTCACTGTCGCCAAAATGCTCTCCTACCTCCAAATCCAACGCCTGGCCTGGTTCATTACCCAAAACCAAATCCAACGTGGCCTCGCCTCTTGTTGGCCTGTCAACATATTGTTTCAGGAAACCCTCCTGCACACACTGTACAAAAAACGACCCATCTATTGTACTCGAACTATATATTTTCCAGTCAATATTTGGAAAGTTAAAGTCTCCCATAATAACTACCCTGTTACTTTCGCTCTTATCCAGAATCATCTTCGCCATCCTTTCCTCTACATCCCTAGAACTATTAGGAGGCCTATAAAAAACTCCCAACAGGGTGACCTCTCCTTTCCTGTTTCTAACTTCAGCCCATACTACCTCGGAAGAAGAGTCCCCATCTAGCATCCTCTCCGCCACCGTAATACTGCTCTTGACTAGCAGCGCCACACCTCCCCCTCTTTTGCCTCCTTCTCTGAGCTTACTAAAACACCTAAACCCCGGAACCTGCAACATCCATTCCTGTCCCTGCTCTATCCATGTCTCCGAAATGGCCACAACATCGAAGTCCCAGGTACCAACCCATGCTGCCAGTTCCCCTACCTTGTTTCGTATACCCCTGGCATTGAAGTAGACACACTTCAAACCACCTACCTGAACACTGGCCCCCTCCTGCGACGTCAAATCTGTGCTCCTGACCTCTATACTCTCATTCTCCCTTACCCTAAAACTACAATCCAGGTTCCCATGCCCCTGCTGCATTAGTTTAAACCCCCCCAAAGAGCACTAACAAATCTCCCCCCCAGGATATTTGTGCCCCTCAGGTTCAGATGTAGACCATCCTGTCTGCAGAGGTCCCACCTTCCCCAGAAAGAGCCTCAGTTATCCAAAAATTATGAGGGGCATGGATAGAGTGGATGGGCAGGCACTCTTTCCCAGGGTGGAGGGGTCAGTCACCGGGGGGCACAGGTTTAAGGTCCGTGGGGCAAGGTTTAGAGGAGATGTGCGAGGCAGGTTTTTTACACAGAGGGTGGTGAGTGTCTGGAACGCGTTGCCAGGGGAGGTTGTGGAAACAGATATATTAACGGTGTTCAAAAGGCATCTTGACAAACACATGGACAGGACGGGGATAGAGGGACACGGCACAAGGAAGTGCTGAGGGTTTTGGCCAAGGTTGGCATCATGACCAGTACAGGCTTGGAGGGCCGAAGGGCCTGTTCCTGTGCTGTATTGTTCTTTGTTCTTTGAACTGTCCAGTATCCAAAAGCACAATTTGCAGAAGTGCGGGAGCGTCTTCCTAGTGTCAAAGGTCAGTCGTGATCCCGCGACCCAATTTCAGCGAAAGCGAGGCACCTGATCGTTATCACGTCGCCTGCGGGACATTTCCCTCGGCCCAATTGGCTGCTGCTGCATTTCCGAATTACAACAGTGAGTTTGCTTTGCCCCTTCTTGTCGAGGGGGTGCGCAGGCTAGGTGGTGTTCCAGGAACGGGGCGGGGTGGGGGGGGGGCGAGGCGGGGTGCTCTTTCGGAGGGCTGGTGCAGACTCGATCGGCCGAATGGCCTCCATGAGACCTCCTTCTGCATTGCTGGGATTCTGTGGCAAAATGCGAGTTCTGTTGTTTCATAGAACATAGAACATAGAAAATACAGCACAGAACAGGCCCTTCGGCCCACAATGTTGTGCCGAACCTTTGTCCTAGATTAATCATAGATTATCATTGAATTTACAGTGCAGAAGGAGGCCATTCGGCCCTTTGAGTCTGCACCGGCTCTTGGAAAGAGCACCCTACCCAAACTCAACACCTCCGCCCAACACCAAGGGCAATTTGGACATTAAGGGCAATTTATCATTGGCCAATTCACCTAACCTGCTCATCTTTGGACTGTGGGAGGAAACCGGAGCACCCGGAGGAAACCCACGCAGACACGGGGAGGACGTGCAGACTCCGCACAGACAGTGACCCAGAGGGGAATTGAACCCGGGTCCCTGGGGCTGTGAAGCCACTGTGCCCTCTAAAAGAGCCGCATTAATGGTTGTCCCCTTTATGGGACCCTGGAGCTGTGAAGCAATTGTGCTATCCACAATGCTACCGTGCTGCCCTTGAGAACAAATAAATCTACACTATATCATTTAACCGTAATCCATGTACCTATCCAATAGCTGCTTGAAGGTCCCTAATGTTTCCGACTCAACTACTTCCACAGGCAGTGCATTCCATGCCCCCAACCATTAAAATGGGAAATTGCCTTTCGTCTCAAATGTCTCCCACCCCACCCTGCGCTCCTCCCGCCAATTGTTGAGTTAGAATTACACCCCCCACTCCCCTCCCCAGAATCTGCCACGTGATCGCCATCGTGAATATCTGCACTACCACTGTGCCAGCAAGTGTCACGCTTGCTTTGGATTGTACATAAACCAAGTTTCCTGTGAACTACAGATACAAATAGCTGGGTTTGGACCCAACCATTCATTTAGCGCCTCATTCCATAACTCGCCTGAAGCAGAACCGGTAAAACCACAGTAAACCGGCACCAGCAACTACAGTGGCTGCTTGTGTAAGGTCCCACAACGCAGTGAGTACACAGTATGCTGTGACTACAGTGGCTGCTTGTGTAAGGTCCCACAACGCAGTGAGTACACAGTATGCTGTGACTACAGTGGCTGCTTGTGTAAGGTCCCACAACGCAGTGAGTACACAGTATGCTGTGACTACAGTGGCTGCTTGTGTAAGGTCCCACAACGCAGTGAGTACACAGTATGCTGTGACTACAGTGGCTGCTTGTGTAAGGTCCCACAACGCAGTGAGTACACAGTATGCTGTGACTACAGTGGCTGCTTGTGTAAGGTCCCACAACGCAGTGAGTACACAGTATGCTGTGACTACAGTGGCTGCTTGTGTAAGGTCCCACAACGCAGTGAGTACACAGTATGCAGTCAGACAATTGGAGTTGGTGTGTGCGCTTGGAATTCCGATTGAATAATAGTGAACAGGCATGGGTTTGGGTCCAGTCGGATTTGTTCCAATGGGAGTGAATGGGAAGGGGTTTGGGTCCAGTCGGATTTGTTCCAATGGGAGTGAATGGGAAGGGGTTTGGGTCCAGTCGGATTCGTTCCAATGGGAGTGAATGGGAAGGGGTTTGGGTCCAGTCGGATTTGTTCCAATGGGAGTGAATGGGAAGGGGTTTGGGTCCAGTCGGATTCGTTCCAATGGGAGTGAATGGGAAGGGGTTTGGGTCCATTGGGATTGTGTACAGTGGGAGTGAATGGGAAGGGGTTTGGGTCCATTGGGATTGTGTACAGTGGGAGTGAATGGGAAGGGGTTTGGGTCCAGTCGGATTTGTTCCAATGGGAGTGAACAGGAAGGGGGTTGGGTCCATTGGGATTGTGTACAGTGGGAGTGAATGGGAAGGGGTTTGGGTCCATTGGGATTGTGTACAGTGGGTGTGAATGGGAAGGGGTTTGGGTCCAGTCGGATTTGTTCCAATGGGAGTGAACAGGAAGGGGTTTGGGTCCATTGGGATTGTGTACAGTGGGAGTGAATGGGAAGGGGTTTGGGTCCATTGGGATTGTGTACAATGGGAGTGAATGGGAAGGGGTTTGGGTCCAGTCGGATTTGTTCCAATGGGAGTGAATGGGAAGGGGTTTGGGTCCATTGGGATTGTGTACAGTGGGAGTGAACAGGAAGGGGTTTGGGTCCATTGGGATTGTGTACAGTGGGAGTGAATGGGAAGGGGTTTGGGTCCATTGGGATTGTGTACAGTGGGAGTGAATGGGAAGGGGTTTGGGTCTATTGGGATTGTGTACAATGGGAGTGAATGGGAAGGGGTTTGGGTCCAGTCGGATTCGTTCCAATGGGAGTGAATGGGAAGGGGTTTGGGTCCATTGGGATTGTGTACAATGGGAGTGAATGGGAAGGGGTTTGATCCATTGGGATTATGTACAATGCGAGTGAATGGGAAGGGGTTTGGGTCCATTGGGATTGTGTACAATGGGAGTGAATGGGAAGGGGTTTGATCCATTGGGTTTGTGTACAATGGGAGTGAACGGGAAGGGGTTTGGGTCCATTGGGATTGTGTACAGTGGGAGTGAATGGGAAGGAGTTTGGGTCCATTGGGATTGTGTACAATGGGAGTGAATGGGAAGGGGTTTGATCCATTGGGTTTGTGTACAATGGGAGTGAAAGGGAATGGGTTTGGGTCCATTGGGATTGTATACAGTGGGTGTGAATGGGAAGGGGTTTGGGTCCAGTCGGATTTGTTCCAATGGGAGTGAATGGGAAGGGGTTTGGGTCCATTGGGATTGTGTACAATGCGAGTGAATGGGAAGGGGTTTGGGTCCAGTCGGATTCGTTCCAATGGGAGTGAATGGGAAGGGGTTTGGGCCCATTGAGATTGTGTACAATGCGAGTGAATGGGAAGGGGTTTGATCCATTGGGATTGTGTACAATGGGAGTGAATGGGAAGGGGTTTGGGTCCAGTAGGATTTGTTCCAATGGGAGTGAATGGGAAGGGGTTTGGTTCCATTGGGATTGTGTACAGTGGGAGTGAATGGGAAGGGGTTTGGGTCCATTGGGATTATGTACAGTGGGAGTGAACAGGAAGGGGTTTGGGTCCATTGGGATTGTGTACAGTGGGAGTGAATGGGAAGGGGTTTGGGTCCACTGGGATTGTGTACAGTGGGAGTGAATGGGAAGGGGTTTGGGTCTATTGGGATTGTGTACAATGGGAGTGAATGGGAAGGGGTTTGGGTCCAGTCGGATTCGTTCCAATGGGAGTGAATGGGAAGGGGTTTGGGTCCATTGGGATTGTGTACAATGGGAGTGAATGGGAAGGGGTTTGATCCATTGGGATTATGTACAATGCGAGTGAATGGGAAGGGGTTTGGGTCCATTGGGATTGTGTACAATGGGAGTGAATGGGAAGGGGTTTGATCCATTGGGTTTGTGTACAATGGGAGTGAACGGGAAGGGGTTTGGGTCCATTGGGATTGTGTACAGTGGGAGTGAATGGGAAGGAGTTTGGGTCCATTGGGATTGTGTACAATGGGAGTGAATGGGAAGGGGTTTGATCCATTGGGTTTGTGTACAATGGGAGTGAAAGGGAATGGGTTTGTGTCCATTGGGATTGTATACAGTGGGTGTGAATGGGAAGGGGTTTGGGTCCAGTCGGATTTGTTCCAATGGGAGTGAATGGGAAGGGGTTTGGGTCCATTGGGATTGTGTACAATGCGAGTGAATGGGAAGGGGTTTGGGTCCAGTCGGATTCGTTCCAATGGGAGTGAATGGGAAGGGGTTTGGGCCCATTGAGATTGTGTACAATGCGAGTGAATGGGAAGGGGTTTGATCCATTGGGATTGTGTACAATGGGAGTGAATGGGAAGGGGTTTGGGTCCAGTAGGATTTGTTCCAATGGGAGTGAATGGGAAGGGGTTTGGTTCCATTGGGATTGTGTACAGTGGGAGTGAATGGGAAGGGGTTTGGGTCCATTGGGATTGTGTACAGTGGGAGTGAACAGGAAGGGGTTTGGGTCCATTGGGATTGTGTACAGTGGGAGTGAATGGGAAGGGGTTTGGGTCCATTGGGATTGTGTACAGTGGGAGTGAATGGGAAGGGGTTTGGGTCTATTGGGATTGTGTACAATGGGAGTGAATGGGAAGGGGTTTGGGTCCAGTCGGATTCGTTCCAATGGGAGTGAATGGGAAGGGGTTTGGGTCCATTGGGATTGTGTACAATGGGAGTGAATGGGAAGGGGTTTGATCCATTGGGATTATGTACAATGCGAGTGAATGGGAAGGGGTTTGGGTCCATTGGGATTGTGTACAATGGGAGTGAATGGGAAGGGGTTTGATCCATTGGGTTTGTGTACAATGGGAGTGAACGGGAAGGGGTTTGGGTCCATTGGGATTGTGTACAGTGGGAGTGAATGGGAAGGAGTTTGGGTCCATTGGGATTGTGTACAATGGGAGTGAATGGGAAGGGGTTTGATCCATTGGGTTTGTGTACAATGGGAGTGAAAGGGAATGGGTTTGGGTCCATTGGGATTGTGTACAGTGGGAGTGAATGGGAAGGGGTTTGGGTCCATTGGGATTGTATACAGTGGGAGTGAAAGGGAAGGGGTTTGGGTCCATTGGGATTGTGTACAGTGGGTGTGAATGGGAAGGGGTTTGGGTCCAGTCGGATTTGTTCCAATGGGAGTGAATGGGAAGGGGTTTGGGTCCATTGGGATTGTGTACAATGCGAGTGAATGGGAAGGGGTTTGGGTCCAGTCGGATTCGTTCCAATGGGAGCGAATGGGAAGGGGTTTGGGCCCATTGAGATTGTGTACAATGCGAGTGAATGGGAAGGGGTTTGATCCATTGGGATTGTGTACAATGGGAGTGAATGGGAAGGGGTTTGGGTCCATTGGGATTGTGTACAATGGGAGTGAATGGGAAGGGGTTTGGGTCCAGTCGGATTCGTTCCAATGGGAGTGAATGGGAAGGGGTTTGGGTCCAGTCGGATTCGTTCCAATGGGAGTGAATGGGAGGGGGTTTGGGTCCATTGGGATTGTGTACAATGCGAGTGAATGGGAAGGGGTTTGGGTCCAGTTGGATTTGTTCCAATGGGAGTGAATGGGAAGGGGTTTGGGTCCAGTCGGATTCGTTCCAATGGGAGTGAAGGGGTTTGGGTCCATTGAGATTGTGTACAATGCGAGTGAATGGGAAGGGGTTTGATCCATTGGGATTGTGTACAATGGGAGTGAATGGGAAGGGGTTTGGGTCCATTGGGATTGTGTACAATGGGAGTGAATGGGAAGGGGTTTGGGTCCAGTCGGATTCGTTCCAATGGGAGTGAATGGGAAGGGGTTTGGGTCCAGTCGGATTCGTTCCAATGGGAGTGAAGGGGTTTGGGTCCATTGAGATTGTGTACAATGGGAGTGAATGGGAAGGGGTTTGATCCATTGGGATTGTGTACATTGGGAGTGAACGGGAAGGGGTTTGGGTCCATTGGGATTGTGTACAGTGGGAGTGAATGGGAAGGGGTTTGGGTCCATTGGGATTGTGTACAGTGGGAGTGAATGGGAAGGGGTTTGGGTCCATTGGGATTGTGTACAGTGGGAGTGAACAGGAAGGGGTTTGGGTCCATTGGGATTGTGTACAATGGAAGTGAATGGGAAGGGGTTTGGGTCCATTGGGATTGTGTAGAGTGGGAGTGAATGGGAAGGGGTTTGAGTCCATTGGGATTGTGTACAGTGGGAGTGAATGTGAAGGGGTTTGGGTCCATTGGGATTGTGTGCAGTGGGAGTGAATGGGAAGGGATTTGGGTCTATTGGGATTGTGTACAATGGAAGTGAATGGGAAGGGGTTTGGGTCCAGTCGGATTCGTTCTAATGGGAGTGAATGGGAAGGGGTTTGGGTCCATTGGGATTGTGTACAATGGGAGTGAATGGGAAGGGGTTTGGGTCCATTGGGATTGTGTACGATGGGAGTGAATGGGAAGGGGTTTGGGTCCATTGGGATTGTGTACAGTGGGAGTGAATGGGAAGGGGTTTGGGTCCATTGAGATTGTGTACAATGCGAGTGAATGGGAAGGGGTTTGGGTCCATTGGGATTGTGTACAGTGGGAGTGAACAGGAAGGGGTTTGGGACCATTGGGATTGTGTACAATGGGAGTGAATGGGAAGGGGTTTGGGTCCATTGGGATTGTGTACAGTGGGAGTGAATGGGAAGGGGTTTGGGTCCATTGAGATTGTGTACAATGCGAGTGAATGGGAAGGGGTTTGGGTCCATTGGGATTGTGTACGATGGGAGTGAATGGGAAGGGGTTTGGGTCCATTGGGATTGTGTACAATGGGAGTGAATGGGAAGGGGTTTGGGTCCAGTCGGATTCGTTCCAATGGGAGTGAATGGGAAGGGGTTTGGGTCCACTGGGATTGTGTACAATGCGAGTCAATGGGAAGGGGTTTGATCCATTGGGATTGTGTACAATGGGAGTGAATGGGAAGGGGTTTGGGTCCATTGAGATTGTGTACAATGCGAGTGAATGGGAAGGGGTTTGATCCATTGGGATTGTGTACAATGGGAGTGAATGGGAAGGGGTTTGGATCCATTGAGATTGTGTACAGTGGGAGTGAATGGGAAGGGGTTTGATCCAATGTGATTGTGTACAGTGGGAGTGAATGGGAAGGGGTTTGGGTCCATTCGGATTGTGTACAGTGGGAGTGAATGGGAAGGGATTTGGGACCATTGGGATTGTGCGCAATGGGAGTGAATGGGAAGGGGTTTGGGTCAATTGGGATTATGTACAGTGGGAGTGAACGGGAAGGGGTTTGGGTCCATTGGGATTGTGTACAATGGGAGTGAATGGGAAGGGGTTTCGGTCCATTGGGATTGTGTACAATGGGAGTGAACGGGAAGTGGTTTGTGTCCATTGGGATTGTGTACAGTGGGAGTGAATGGGAAGGGGTTTGGGTCCATTGGGATTGTGTACAATGGAAGTGAATGGGAAGGGGTTTGGGTCCATTGGGATTGTGTAGAGTGGGAGTGAATGGGAAGGGGTTTGAGTCCATTGGGATTGTGTACAGTGGGAGTGAATGTGAAGGGGTTTGGGTCCATTGGGATTGTGTGCAGTGGGAGTGAATGGGAAGGGATTTGGGTCTATTGGGATTGTGTACAATGGAAGTGAATGGGAAGGGGTTTGGGTCCAGTCGGATTCGTTCTAATGGGAGTGAATGGGAAGGGGTTTGGGTCCATTGGGATTGTGTACAATGGGAGTGAATGGGAAGGGGTTTGGGTCCATTGGGATTGTGTACGATGGGAGTGAATGGGAAGGGGTTTGGGTCCATTGGGATTGTGTACAGTGGGAGTGAATGGGAAGGGGTTTGGGTCCATTGAGATTGTGTACAATGCGAGTGAATGGGAAGGGGTTTGGGTCCATTGGGATTGTGTACAGTGGGAGTGAACAGGAAGGGGTTTGGGACCATTGGGATTGTGTACAATGGGAGTGAATGGGAAGGGGTTTGGGTCCATTGGGATTGTGTACAGTGGGAGTGAATGGGAAGGGGTTTGGGTCCATTGAGATTGTGTACAATGCGAGTGAATGGGAAGGGGTTTGGGTCCATTGGGATTGTGTACGATGGGAGTGAATGGGAAGGGGTTTGGGTCCATTGGGATTGTGTACAATGGGAGTGAATGGGAAGGGGTTTGGGTCCAGTCGGATTCGTTCCAATGGGAGTGAATGGGAAGGGGTTTGGGTCCACTGGGATTGTGTACAATGCGAGTCAATGGGAAGGGGTTTGATCCATTGGGATTGTGTACAATGGGAGTGAATGGGAAGGGGTTTGGGTCCATTGAGATTGTGTACAATGCGAGTGAATGGGAAGGGGTTTGATCCATTGGGATTGTGTACAATGGGAGTGAATGGGAAGGGGTTTGGATCCATTGAGATTGTGTACAGTGGGAGTGAATGGGAAGGGGTTTGATCCAATGTGATTGTGTACAATGGGAGTGAATGGGAAGGGGTTTGGGTCCATTCGGATTGTGTACAGTGGGAGTGAATGGGAAGGGATTTGGGACCATTGGGATTGTGCGCAATGGGAGTGAATGGGAAGGGGTTTGGGTCAATTGGGATTATGTACAGTGGGAGTGAACGGGAAGGGGTTTGGGTCCATTGGGATTGTGTACAATGGGAGTGAATGGGAAGGGGTTTCGGTCCATTGGGATTGTGTACAATGGGAGTGAATGGGAAGGGGTTTGTGTCCATTGGGATTGTGTACAGTGGGAGTGAATGGGAAGGGGTTTGGGTCAATTGGGATTATGTACAGTGGGAGTGAATGGGAAGGGGTTTCGGTCCATTGGGATTGTGTACAATGGGAGTGAACGGGAAGGGGTTTGGGTCCATTGGGATTGTGTACAGTGGGAGTGAATGGGAAGGGGTTTGGGTCAATTGGGATTATGTACAGTGGGAGTGAACGGGAAGGGGTTTGGGTCCATTCGGATTGTGTACAGTGGGAGTGAATGGGAAGGGATTTGGGACCATTGGGATTGTGCGCAATGGGAGTGAATGGGAAGGGGTTTGGGTCAATTGGGATTATGTACAGTGGGAGTGAACGGGAAGGGGTTTGGGTCCATTGGGATTGTGTACAATGGGAGTGAATGGGAAGGGGTTTCGGTCCATTGGGATTGTGTACAATGGGAGTGAATGGGAAGGGGTTTGTGTCCATTGGGATTGTGTACAGTGGGAGTGAATGGGAAGGGGTTTGGGTCAATTGGGATTATGTACAGTGGGAGTGAATGGGAAGGGGTTTCGGTCCATTGGGATTGTGTACAATGGGAGTGAACGGGAAGGGGTTTGGGTCCATTGGGATTGTGTACAGTGGGAGTGAATGGGAAGGGGTTTGGGTCAATTGGGATTATGTACAATGGGAGTGAACGGGAAGGGTTTTGGGTCCATTGGGATTGTGCACAGTGGGAGTGAATGGGAAGGAGTTTGGGTCCATTGGGAATGTGTAGAACCGATTCAATCTCTCCTCGTATGACAGTCCCGCCATCCCAGGAATCAGCCGGGTAAACCTTCGCTGCTCTCCTTCGAGAGCAAGAACATCCTTAGAAAAGGAGACCCAAACTGCCCACAATACTCCAGGTGTGGCCTCACTACCCTGTATAATTGCAGCAACACATCCCTGCTTCTGTACTCGAATCCTCTCGCAATGAAGGTCAACATACCATTTGCCTTCTTTACCACCTGCTGTACCTGCACGCTTACCCTCAGTGAGTGGTGTCCGAGGACACCCAGGTCTCGCTGCATGTTCCCCTCTCCTAGTCCATAGCCATTCAGATAATAGTCTACCTTCCTGTTTTTGCTACCGAAGTGGATAACCTCCCATTTATCCCCATTATACTGCATCTGCCCCGCATGCGCCCACTCACTCAGCCTGCCCAAATCCTGCTGAAGGATCTCTGTATCCTCCTCACAGCTCACCCTCCCTCCCAACTTTGTGTCATATGCAAATTTAGAGATAATACATTTTGTGTCTGTGGAATGTATGTGGGTGGGTCTGTGTATTTGATGCATATATGTGATAGATATGTGAGTGGGTCTGTATATAGCATGTTTATATGTGATATGTATATGGGCGGGTCTGTATATAGCACATGTATATGTGATATAAAGGGCAGCACGGTAGCATTGTGGATAGCACAATTGCTTCACAGCTCCAGGGTCCCAGGTCCGATTCCGGCTTGGGTCACTGTCTGTGCGGAGTCTGCACATCCTCCCCGTGTGTGCGTGGGTTTCCTCCGGGTGCTCCGGTTTCCTCCCACAGTCCAAAGATGTGCAGGTTAGGTGGATTGGCCTTGATAAATTGCCCTTAGTGTCCAAAATTGCCCTTAGTGTTGGGTGGGGTTACTGGGTTATGGGGATAGGGTGGAGGTGTTGACCTTGGGTAGGGTGCTCTTTCCAAGAGCCGGTGCAGTCTCGATGGGCCGAATGGCCTCCTTCTGCACTGTAAATTCTATGTTAATTCTATGTTAATGATGGGTATGGGTGGGTCTGTATGTATGAGATATGTATGTGGGTGGGTCTGTATGTAGCACGTGAACATATGATATGCATGTGGGTGGGTCTGTATATGATGTGTGTATATGTGTATTTGTATGTGGGTTCAGTATTAAGGTCCTACAGGGGAAGAAGCCTGCCTTCCTCACTTGGCCACGCGTGTGGCTCCGATCCCTCAGCCACCCTCAGCCACCCTCAGCCACGCTTTCTGGCCGTCTGAACTGGCCGGGCAAGATGCTCCGTTCAAAGGCAATGAGGGAGTGGCAACACGTTCCGGCCTTCCTTCCCGGTTTCCCACACCCCATGGTCGATAATTTTTTAAAAATAAATTCCTCAGCGCCCTTGCAGCCCCCAGAGATCGCTGCGCTCCTGCAGTCCCTGCCTCCGCACCCTTGCAGCCCCCGGAGATCGCTGCGCTCCTGCAGTCCCGGCCTCCGCACCCTTGCAGCCCCCGGAGATCGCTGCGCTCCTGCAGTCCCGGCCTCCGCGTCCTTGCTGCCCCCGGAGATCGCTGCGCTCCTGCATTCCCGGCTTCCGCGCCCTTGCAGCCCACGGCGGTCGCTGCGCTCCTGCAGTCCTGGCCTCCGCGCCCTTGCAGCCCCCGGTGATCACTGCGCTCCTGCAGTCCCGGCCTCCGCACCCATGCAGCCCCCGGAGATCGCTGCGCTCCTGCAGTCCCGGTCTCCGCACCCATGCAGCCCCCGGAGATCGCTGCGCTCCTGCAGTCCCGGCCTCCGCGCCCTTGCAGCCCCCGGAGATCGCTGCGCTCCAGCAGGCCCGGCCTCCGCACCCATGCAGCCCCCGGAGATCACTGCGCTCCAGCAGGCCCGGCCCCCGCGCCCATGCAGCCCCCGGAGATCGCTGCGCTCCAGCAGGCCCGGCCTCCGCGCCCTTGCAGCCCCTGGAGATCGCTGCGCTCCAGCAGGTCCGGCCCCCGCGCCCATGCAGCCCCCGGAGATCGCTGCGCTCCAGCAGGTCCGGCCCCCGCGCCCATGCAGCCCCCGGAGATCGCTGCGCTCCAGCAGGCCCGGCCTCCACGCCCTTGCAGCCCCCGGAGATCGCTGCGCTCCAGCAGGTCCGGCCTCCGCGCCCTTGCAGCCCCCGGAGATCGCTGCGCTCCAGCAGGCCCGGCCCCCGCGCCCATGCAGCCCCCGGAGATCGCTGCGCTCCTGCAGGCCCGGCCCCCGCGCCCATGCAGCCCCCGGAGATCGCTGCGCTCCTGCAGGTCCGGCCTCCGCGCCCTTGCAGCCCCCGGAGATCGCTGCGCTCCAGCAGGCCCGGCCTCCGCGCCCTTGCAGCCCCCGGAGATCGCTGCGCTCCAGCAGGCCCGGCCCATGCAGCCCCCCGAGATCGCTGCGCTCCTGCAGGCCCGGCCTCCGCGCCCTTGCAGCCCCCGGAGATCGCTGCGCTCCAGCAGGCCCGGCCTCCGCGCCCATGCAGCCCCCGGAGATCGCTGCGCTCCAGCAGTCCCAGCCTGCTGCCTGCCCTCCGCTCCAATTGTTCCTCAGCCGCCGAGCTCCGGGACCCCATCCCGAATTCCCTCCCGCTTTCCCGGCCTCTCCCTTAAGGAGGCTCCTCAAAATTCTAACCCCGCTGACCCCAAGTGTTCTGTCGTCCGACGTGAGCCCCTCTCCGGGCTGGGCGGAACTTCACTCTGCACCCTAGAGATGGCATAGAGACAGCGATCGGCGTGTGTTTTGTCTGCATGCATACGTGTATGTGTACACATGTCAGTGTGCGACGTATGACGATGCCTGGAGCAGGCCGAGGCGGGGGGGGGGGGGGATCTTCTCATCCGCTGGGACATCCAATACGGTGATGGCTGATCTGATTCCGATCTACGATCCGCTCTCCCTAACCACCCCCTTCCCGCAATCCTCCTCCGCCTGGCTCGGCCTAGAATACGTTCTTCGGCCCAGCTGCCACTGCCCCCTGCGAAGGAAATTCCAAAGACCCCCTCGGGGGGGGGGGGGGGGGCGTGGGGGGGGGGGGGAGATCGGAGACCCTTAACTGTGAAATTCATCCCAACAAGGGGTCACAACCTCTCAGCAAACATGGGCTTGATTATTTGTTCTATGAGGATGTGTATCCATATATGGGCCATTATTTGATTTGAGTATAACCTGGTGTATATGTGGTATGTACGTGGTTTTGTAAGTATCTGTCGGCGTGTTTGTGGTGACTGTAATTTTGCTTTTTTATCAGTGGTCAATTATATTTTTCAATTTGGTGATCATAACGGTGTGGGCAGTCAGCACCAGGGTAGAAACATTTCCCATTTTGATGGGGACAGTGTAGAGGGAGCTTTACTCTGTATCTAACCCCGTGCTGTACCTGTCCTGGGAGTGTTTGATGGGGACAATGTAGAGGGAGCTTTACTCTGTATCTATCCCCGTGCTGTACCTGTCCGGGGAGTGTTTGATGGGGACAGTGTAGAGGGAGCTTTACTCTGTATCTAACCCCGTGCTGTACCTGTCCTGGGAGTGTTTGATGCGGACAGTGCAGAGGGAGCTTTACTCTGTATCTAACCCCGTGCTGTACCTGTCCTGGGAGTGTTTGATGGGGACAGTGTCGAGGGAGCATTACTCAGTATCTAACCCAGTGCTGTATCTGTCCTGGGAGTATTTGATAAAGACAGTGTAGAGTGAGCTTTACTCTGGATCTAACCCCGTGCTGTACCTGTCCTGGGAGTGTTTGATGGGGACAGTGTAGAGGGAGCTTTACTCTGTATCTAACCCCGTGCTGTACCTGTCCTGGGAGTGTTTGATGGGGACAGTGTAGAGGGAGATTTACTCTGTATCTAACCCCGTGCTGTACCTGTCCTGTGTGTGTTTGATGGGGACAGTGTAGATCGAGCTTTACTCTGTATCTAACGACGTGCTGTACCTGTCCTGGGAGTGTTTGATGGGGACAGTGTGGAGGGAGGTTTACTCTGTATCTAACCCCGTGCTGTCCCTGTCCTGGAAGTGTTTGATGGGGACAGTGTGGAGGGAGGTTTACTCTGTATCTAACCCCGTGCTGTACCTGTCCTGGGAGTGTTTGATGGGGACAGTGGAGAGGGAGCTTTACTCTGTATCTAACCCTGTGCTGTACCTGTCCTGGGAGTGTTTGATGGGGACAGTGTAGAGTGAGCTTTACTCTGGATCTAACCCCGTGCTGTACCTGTCCTGGGAGTGTTTGATGGGGACAGTGTAGAGGGAGCTTTACTCTGTATCTAACCCCGTGCTGTACATGTCCTGTGAGTGTTTAATGGGGACAGTGTAGAGGGAGATTTACTCTGTATCTAACCCCATGCTGTACCTGTCCTGGGTGTGTTTGATGGGGACAGTGTAGAGGGAGCTTTACTCTGTATCTAACACCGTGCTGTCCCAGTCCTGGAAGTGTTTGATGGGGACAGTGTAGAGGGAGATTTACTCTGTATCTAACCCCGTGCTGTACCTGTCCTGGGAGTGTTTGATGGGGACAGTGTGGAGGGAGGTTTACTCTGTATCTAACCCCGTGCTGTACCTGTCCTGGGAGTGTTTGATGGGGACAGTGTGGAGGGAGGTTTACTCTGTATCTAACCCCGTGCTGTACCTGTCTTGGAAGTGTTTGATGGGGACAGTGTAGAGGGAGCTTTACTCTGTATCTAACCCCGTGCTGTACCTGTCCTGGGAGTGTTTGATGGGGACAGTGTAGAGGGAGCTTTACTCTGTATCTAACCCAGTGCTGTACCTGTCCTGGGAGTGTTTGATGGGGACAGTGTAGAGGGAGCATTACTCTGTATCTAACCCCGTGCTGTACCTGGCCTGGGAGTGTTTGATGGGGACAGTGTAGAGGGAGCTTTACTCTGTATCTAACCCCGTGCTGTACCTGTCCTGGGAGTGTTTGATGGGGACAGTGTAGAGGGAGCTTTACACTGTATCTAACCCCGTGCTGTACCTGTCCTGGGAGTGTTTGATGGGGACAGTGTAGAGGGAGCTTTACTCTGTATCTAACCCCGTGCTGTACCTGTCCTGGGAGTGTTTGATGGGGACAGTGTAGAGGGAGCTTTACTCTGTATCTAACCCCGTGCTGTACCTGGCCTGGGAGTGTTTGATGGGGACAGTGTCGAGGGAGCTTTACTCTGTATCTAACCCCGTGCTGTACCTGGCCTGGGAGTGTTTGATGGGGACAGTGGAGATGGAGCTTTACTCTGTATCTAACCCCGTGCTGTACCTGTCCTGGGAGTGTTTGATGGGGACAGTGTAAAGGGAGCTTTACTCTGTATCTAACCCCGTGCTGTACCTGTCCTGGGAGTGTTTGATGGGGACAGTGTAGAGGGAGCTTTACTCTGTATCTAACCCCGTGCTGTACCTCTCCTGGGAGTGTTTGATGGGGACAGTGTAGAGAGAGCTTTACTCTGTATCTGACCCCGTGCCATACCTGTCCTGGGAGTGATTGATGGGGACAGTGTAGAGGGAGCTTTACTCTGTATCTAACCCCGTGCTGTACCTGTCCTGGGAGTGTTTGATGGGACAGTGTAGAGAGAGCTTTACTCTGTATCTAACCCCGTGCCGTACCTGTCCTGGGAGTGATTGATGGGGACAGTGTAGAGGGAGCTTTACTCGGTGTCTAACCCCGTGCTGTACCTGTCCTGGGAGTGTTTGATGGGGACAGTGTAGAGGGAGCTTTACTCTGTATCTAACCCCGTGCTGTACCTGTCCTGGGAGTGTTTGATGGGGACAGTGTAGAGGGAGCTTTACTCGGTGTCTAACCCCGTGCTGTACCTGTCCTGGGAGTGTTTGATGGGGACAGTGTAGAGGGAGCTTTACTCTGTATCTAACCCCGTGCTGTACATGTCCTGTGAGTGTTTAATGGGGACAGTGTAGAGGGAGATTTACTCTGTATCTAACCCCATGCTGTACCTGTCCTGGGTGTGTTTGATGGGGACAGTGTAGAGGGAGCTTTACTCTGTATCTAACACCGTGCTGTCCCAGTCCTGGAAGTGTTTGATGGGGACAGTGTAGAGGGAGATTTACTCTGTATCTAACCCCGTGCTGTACCTGTCCTGGGAGTGTTTGATGGGGACAGTGTGGAGGGAGGTTTACTCTGTATCTAACCCCGTGCTGTACCTGTCCTGGGAGTGTTTGATGGGGACAGTGTGGAGGGAGGTTTACTCTGTATCTAACCCCGTGCTGTACCTGTCTTGGAAGTGTTTGATGGGGACAGTGTAGAGGGAGCTTTACTCTGTATCTAACCCCGTGCTGTACCTGTCCTGGGAGTGTTTGATGGGGACAGTGTAGAGGGAGCTTTACTCTGTATCTAACCCCGTGCTGTACCTGTCCTGGGAGTGTTTGATGGGAACAGTGTAGAGGGAGCTTTACTCTGTATCTAACCCCGTGCTGTACCTGTCCTGGGAGTGTTTGATGGGGACAGTGTAGAGGGAGCTTTACTCTGTATCTAACCCCGTGCTGTACCTGGCCTGGGAGTGTTTGATGGGGACAGTGTCGAGGGAGCTTTACTCTGTATCTAACCCCGTGCTGTACCTGGCCTGGGAGTGTTTGATGGGGACAGTGTAGATGGAGCTTTACTCTGTATCTAACCCCGTGCTGTACCTGTCCTGGGAGTGTTTGATGGGGACAGTGTAAAGGGAGCTTTACTCTGTATCTAACCCCGTGCTGTACCTGTCCTGGGAGTGTTTGATGGGGACAGTGTAGAGGGAGCTTTACTCTGTATCTAACCCCGTGCTGTACCTCTCCTGGGAGTGTTTGATGGGGACAGTGTAGAAAGAGCTTTACTCTGTATCTAACCCCGTGCCGTACCTGTCCTGGGAGTGATTGATGGGGACAGTGTAGAGGGAGCTTTACTCTGTATCTAACCCCGTGCTGTACCTGTCCTGGGAGTGTTTGATGGGACAGTGTAGAGAGAGCTTTACTCTGTATCTAACCCCGTGCCGTACCTGTCCTGGGAGTGATTGATGGGGACAGTGTAGAGGGAGCTTTACTCGGTGTCTAACCCCGTGCTGTACCTGTCCTGGGAGTGTTTGATGGGGACAGTGTAGAGGGAGCTTTACTCTGTATCTAACCCCGTGCTGTACCTGTCCTGGGAGTGTTTGATGGGACAGTGTAGAGGGAGCTTTACTCTGTATCTAACCCCGTGCTGGACCTGTCCTGGGAGTGTTTGATGGGGACAGTGTAGAGGGAGCTTTACTCTGTATCTAACCCCGTGCTGTACCAATCCTGGGAGTGTTTGATGGGGACAGTGTAGAGAGAGCTTTACTCTGTATCTAACCCCGTGCCGTACCTGTCCTGGGGTTGATTGATGGGGACAGTGTAGAGGGAGCTTTACTCTGTATCTAACCCCGTGCTGTACCTGTCCTGGGAGTGTTTGATGGGACAGTGTAGAGAGAGCTTTACTCTGTATCTAACCCCGTGCCGTACCTGTCCTGGGAGTGATTGATGGGGACAGTGTAGAGGGAGCTTTACTCGGTGTCTAACCCCGTGCTGTACCTGTCCTGGGAGTGTTTGATGGGGACAGTGTAGAGGGAGCTTTACTCTGTATCTAACCCCGTGCTGTACCTGTCCTGGGAGTGTTTGATGGGGACAGTGTAGAGGGAGCTTTACTCGGTGTCTAACCCCGTGCTGTACCTGTCCTGGGAGTGTTTGATGGGGACAGTGTAGAGGGAGCTTTACTCTGTATCTAACCCCGTGCTATACCTGTCCTGGGAGTGTTTGATGGGACAGTGTAGAGGGAGCTTTACTCTGTATCTAACCCCGTGCTGTACCTGTCCTGGGAGTGTTTGATGGGGACAGTGTAGAGGGAGCTTTACTCTGTATCTAACCCCGTGCTGTACCTCTCCTGGGACTGTTTGATGGGGACAGTGTAGAGAGAGCTTTACTCTGTATCTAACCCCGTGCCGTACCTGTCCTGGGGTTGATTGATGGGGACAGTGTAGAGGGAGCTTTACTCTGTATCTAACCCCGTGCTGTACCTGTCCTGGGAGTGTTTGATGGGACAGTGTAGAGAGAGCTTTACTCTGTATCTAACCCCGTGCCGTACCTGTCCTGGGAGTGATTGATGGGGACAGTGTAGAGGGAGCTTTACTCGGTGTCTAACCCCGTGCTGTACCTGTCCTGGGAGTGTTTGATGGGGACAGTGTAGAGGGAGCTTTACTCTGTATCTAACCCCGTGCTGTACCTGTCCTGGGAGTGTTTGATGGGGACAGTGTAGAGGGAGCTTTACTCGGTGTCTAACCCCGTGCTGTACCTGTCCTGGGAGTGTTTGATGGGGACAGTGTAGAGGGAGCTTTACTCTGTATCTAACCCCGTGCTGTACCTGTCCTGGGAGTGTTTGATGGGGACAGTGTAGAGGGAGCTTTACTCTGTATCTAACCCCGTGCTGTACCTCTCCTGGGAGTGTTTGATGGGGACAGTGTAGAGAGAGCTTTACTCTGTATCTAACCACGTGCTGTACCTGTCCTGGGAGTGATTGATGGGGACAGTGTAGAGGGAGCTTTACTCTGTATCTAACCCCGTGCTGTACCTGTCCTGGGAGTGATTGATGGGGACAGTGTCGAGGGAGCTTTACTCTGTATCTAACCCCGTGCTGTACCTGTCCTGGGAGTGTTTGATGGGGACAGTGTCGAGGGAGCTTCACTCGGTGTCTAACCCCGTGCTGTACCTGTCCTGGGAGTGATTGATGGGGACAGTGTCGAGGGAGCTTTACTCTGTATCTAACCGCGTGCTGTACCTGTCCTGGGAGTGTTTGATGGGGACAGTGTAGAGGGAGCTTTACTCTGTATCTAACCCCGTGCTGTACCTGTCTTGGGAGTGTTTGATGGGGACAGTGTAGAGGGAGCTTTACTCTGTATCTAACCCCATGCTGTACCTGTCCTGGGAGTGTTTGATGGGGACAGTGTAGAGGGAGCTTTACTCTGTATCTAACCCCGTGCTGTACCTGTCCTGGGGGTGTTTGACGGGGACAGTGTAGAGGGAGCTTTACTCTGTATCTAACCCCGTGCTGTACCTGTCCTGGGGGTGTTTGACGGGGACAGTGTGGAGGGAGCTTTACTCTGTATCTAACCCCGTGCTGTACCTGTCCTGGGAGTGTTTAATGGGGACAGTGTAGAGGGAGCTTTACTCTGTATCTAACCCCGTGCTGTACCTGTCCTGGGAGTGTTTGACGGGGACAGTGTAGAGGGAGCTTTACTCTGTATCTAACCCCGTGCTGTACCTGTCCTGGGAGTGTTTGACGGGGACAGTGTAGAGGGAGCTTTACTCTGTATCTAACCCCGTGCTGTACCTGTCCTGGGAGTGTTTGATGGGGACAGTGTAGAGGGAGCTTTACTCTGTATCTAACCCTGTGCTGTACCTGTCCTGGGGGTGTTTGACGGGGACAGTGTAGAGGGAGCTTTACTCTGTATCTAACCCCGTGCTGTACCTGTCCTGGGGGTGTTTGACGGGGACAGTGTGGAGGGAGCTTTACTCTGTATCTAACCCCGTGCTGTACCTGTCCTGGGAGTGTTTAATGGGGACAGTGTAGAGGGAGCTTTACTCTGTATCTAACCCCGTGCTGTACCTGTCCTGGGAGTGTTTGACGGGGACAGTGTAGAGGGAGCTTTACTCTGTATCTAACCCCGTGCTGTACCTGTCCTGGGAGTGTTTGACGGGGACAGTGTAGAGGGAGCTTTACTCTGTATCTAACCCCGTGCTGTCCCTGTCCTGGGAGTGTTTGATGGGGACAGTGTAGAGGGAGCTTTACTCTGTATCTAACCCCGTGCTGTACCTGTCCTGGGAGTGTTTGATGGGGACAGTGTAGAGGGAGCTTTACTCTGTATCTAACCCCGTGCTGTACCTTTCCTGGGAGTGTTTGATGGGGACTGTGTAGAGGGAGCTTTACTCAGTATCTAACCCGTGCTGTCCCTGTCCTGGGAGTGTTTGATGGGGACAGTGCAGAGGGAGCTTTACTCTGTATCTAACCCCGTGCTGTACCTGTCCTGGGAGTGTTTGATGGGGACAGTGTAGAGGGAGCTTTACTCTGTATCTAACTCCGTGCTGTCCCTGTCCTGGGAGTGTTTGATGGGGACAGTGTAGAGGGAGCTTTTCTCTGTATCTAACCCCGTGCTGTACCTTTCCTGGGAGTGTTTGATGGGGACTGTGTGGAGGGAGCTTTACTCAGTATCTAACCCCGTGCTGTCCCTGTCCTGGGAGTGTTTGATGGGGACAGTGCAGAGGGAGCTTTACTCTTTATCTAACCCCGTGCTGTACCTGTCCTGGGAGTGTTTGATGGGGACAGTGTAGAGGGAGCTTTACTCTGCATCTAACCACGTGCTGTACCTGTCCTGGGAGTGTTTGATGGGGACAGTGTAGAGGGAGCTTTACTCTGTATCTAACCCCGTGCTGTCCCTGTCCTGGGAGTGTTTGATGGGGACAGTGTCGAGGGAGCTTTACTCTGCATCTAACCACGTGCTGTACCTGTCCTGGGAATGTTTGATGGGGACAGTGCAGAGGGAGCTTTACTCTGTATCTAACCCCGTGCTGTACCTGTCCTGGGAGTGTTTGATGGGGACGGTGTAGAGGGAGCTTTACTCTGTATCTAACCCCGTGATGTACCTGTCCTGGGAGTGTTTGATGGGGACAGTGTAGAGGGAGCTTTACTTTGTATCTAACCCCGTGCTGTACCTGTCCTGGGAGTGTTTGATGGGGACAGTGTAGAGGGAGCTTTACTCTGTATCTAACCCAGTGCTGTACCTGTCCTGGGAGTGTTTGATGGGGACAGTGTAGAGGGAGCTTTACTCTGTATCTAACCCCGTGCTGTACCTGTCCTGGGAGTGTTTGATGGAGACAGTGTAGAGGGAGCTTTACTCTGTATCTAACCCAGTGCTGTACCTGTCCTGGGAGTGTTTGATGGGGACAGTGTAGAGGGAGCTTTACTCTGTATCTAACCCCGTGCTGTACCTGTCCTGGGAGTGTTTGATGGGGACAGTGTAGAGGGAGCTTTACTCTGTATCTAACCCCGTGCTGTACCTGTCCTGGGAGTGTTTGATGGGGACAGTGTAGAGGGAGCTTTACTCTGTATCTAACCCCGTGCTGTACCTGTCCTGGGAGTGTTTGATGGGGACAGTGTAGAGGGAGCTTTACTCTGTATCTAACCCCGTGCTGTACCTGTCCTGGTCGACAGTGACTGTGGAGGATGATCAGACGGCGATAGACAGCGGTGAAACTATTAGTGAGTCGCCCTGTTCCTGGAAACCAGCAGCTGTGGGCTTTTTGCCAAGTGGCACATTACCAGCTTCATTTCTGTGAACGACGGAGGCGACACGAGCTGATTCTGCCTTGGCTCGGAGATTCCTGTCTGGCTGAAATATCTCTCGCAGTCACTATGGCCCTGCGAGCCCACTTCACTTAAATATAAAAGGTTGGAAAACTATTTAAAGGTCTGGATTTAAAAATAACGCCACTCGAGAGGGGCTCGCTGCCGTGTCGCGAGTTGCCTTCATGCCGTTTGTCTGTCCGTGACCAGCCCCCCAGCTGCCAATGAGCGTCTGGGTGTCAGGCAGGCCGATCGATGCTGTCATTAAAGAGGAGAATTCGCCAACACGTCCCCCACTGTGACTTTTCTTTCCCATTTTCCCTTCATCCCTGCCTGAATTCCTCTCCCTCCTCCGCTGCCCCTGAAGGCGCTGATCTGAATCAACAGTCCCTGGTCGCCGCCAGGTAACTCTTGTGGGATCAGACAGGGCAACTTGAGGAGCATTCGTCATCCTCTCCATCCTGGCCCCCCACCCAGTATCATAGAATCTTAGACCCCTGGAACATACAGTGCAGAAGGAGGCCATTCGGCCCAGCGCGTCTGCACCGACCCACATTAAGGCCTCACTTCCCCCCTATCCCCGTAACCCAATAATCCCTCCCAACCTTTTTGGACACTAAGGGCAATTTATCACGGCCAATCCACCTAACCTGCACATCTTTGGACTGTGGGAGGAAACCGGAGCACCCGGAGGAAACCCACGCAGACACGGGGAGGACGTGCAGACTCCGCACAGACAGTGACCCAAGCGGGGAATCGAACCTGCGACCCTGGCGCTGTGAAGCCACAGTGCTAACCACTGTGCTACCGTGCCATCCCTGTGAAGTAATCACTGACAGCACACGTGTACCTCTCGCATGAATGTGATTTCCCAGGCCGGGACTCGAACCCAGGCCGCGGTGGTGAAAGCGCCAAATCCTACCCACCAGACCACCAGGGTTGTACATCCCTGTTTGTTTGTGTGTCTGCGTGTGTGTGTCCGTATGGCTGAGCGTGTCTGTCAGTGCATGTGTATGTGTGAGACTCTGCAGGTGTCTGTCACTGTGTGTGTGTGTGTGCATGTGTGTGTGTCAGTGTGGGTGTGAGTCTGCATGTGTGTGTCAGTGTATGTGTGGGTGTTTCTCTGATTAAAACACTTGCTTGAGTCACGTTTAAATATTGTCTTCAACAGCTGCACGTGAAGAGCACCAGTTTAGAAAGTGTGTGTGTGGGGGGGGGGGGGGGGGGATCCTGAATTGGATAATGTTTTCCTCTACCTCCTGTATTGTCTACTTCCCTGACTGTGAGTGGGGGGGTGGGTGGAGGCTGGGGTCTTGGTGATGGTGTTTGTCAGCTGCAGCTCAGACTTGGCCAGCACATCAGCGTGTGGCCAATTGGACAGGGATAGCTGGCTGTACGGTGAAGCTCGGTATGTGCCGGATTCTAATTCACAAATGCTGCCCGCCGCCCTTTGCCTTGCCAGAGAGCTGGAGGCTGAGGGAGTCTCGGCAGCTCGCGAAATGAATTCAACCCAAAACGGGGAGAGTCACGAACCCGGTGGGTGGCGTGTGAGTAAATGAGGGGAACTCGCTTCTATCTGGCCCTGCCGCTTTAAAGGCTCTCCCCTCCACCTGCGAGGAAACGCCACGACTTCTCACCCCTCTGTCCATGGCCTCCCTAGCCCTGCTACCTCCTTGTGCCCGGCAGCCCCTCGAAGATCTCTGCGCCCCTCCAATCCTGGTGCCTTCCCGTCCATCAATTTTAACCGCACCACCATTCCCGGCCATGCCTCCACCTGGACCTCCCCACCTCACTCTCTCTCCTCCTCTAACACCTGCCTCAGAATCTACTTCTTCCTTCACCTGTCCTACCATCCGTTAACGTGGCCCAGCCTCCACTTTTGTCTGATAATAATCCTTACTAATAAAAGAAAAAGAATAAAGAAAAGTACAGCACAGGAACAGGCCCTTCGGCCCTCCAAGCCTGTGCCGACCATGCTGCCCGTCTGAACTGAAATCTTCTACTCTTCCAGGGTCCGTATCCCTCTATTCCCTTAAATGTCACTATCGTCCCTACTTCCACCACCTCCTCCGGTAGCAATTTCCAGGCACCCACTACCCTCTGTGTAAAAAAACTTCCCTCGCACATCTCCTCTAAACCTTGCCCCTCTCACCTTAAACCTATGCCCCCTAGTAATTGACCCCTCTACCCTGGGGAAAAGCCTCTGACTATCCACTCTGTCTATGCCCCTCATAATTTTGTAGACCTCTATCAGGTCGCCCCTCAACCTCCGTCGTTCCAGTGAGAACAAACCGAGTTTATTCAACCGCTTCTCATAGCTAATGCCCTCCATACCAGGCGACATCCTGGTAAATCTCTTCTGCACCCTTTCTAAAGCCTCCACATCCTTCTGGTAGTGTGGCGACCAGAATTGAACACTATACTCCAAGTGTGGCCTAACTAAGGTTCTATACAGCTGCAACATGACTTGCCAATTCTTATACTCAGTGCCCCGGCCAATGAAGGCAAGCATGCCGTATGCCTTCTTGACTACCTTCTCCACCTGTGTTGCCCCTTTCAGTGACCTGTGGACCTGTACACCTAGATCTCTCCGATTTTCAATACTCTTGAGGGTTCTACCATTCACTGCATATTCCCTACCTGCCAAAATGTATTATTCCAAAATGCATTACCTCACATTTGTCCGGATTAAACTCCATCTGCCATCTCTCCGCCCAAGTCTCCAAACGATCTAAATCCTACTGTATCCTCTGACAGTCCTCATCGCTATCTGCAATTCCACCAACCTTTGTGTCGTCTGCAAACTTACTAATCAGACCAGTTACGTTTTCCTCCAAATCATTTATATATACTACGAACAGCAAAGGTCCCAGCACTGATCCCTGCGGAACACCACTAGTCACAGCCCTCCAATTAGAAAAGCACCCTTCCATTGCTACTCTCTGCCTTCTGTGACCTAGCCAGTTCTGTATCCACCTCGCCAGCTCACCCCTGATCCCGTGTGACTTCACCTTTTGTACCAATCTACCATGAGGGACCTTGTCAAAGGCCTTACTGAAGTCCATATAGACAACATCCACTGCCCTACCTGCATCAATCACCTTTGTGACGTCTTCGAAAAACTCTTAAGCAAGTTAGTGAGACACGACCTCCCCTTCACAAAACCATGCTGCCTCTCACTAATACGTCCATTTGCTTCCAAATGGGAGTAGATCCTGTCTCGAAGAATTCTCTCCAGTAATTTCCCTACCACTGACGTAAGGCTCACCGGCCTGTAGTTCCCTGGATTATCCTTGCTACCCTTCTTAGACAGAGGAACAACATTGGCTATTCTCCAGTCCTAATGTCACAAGTCGGCTTACATTAATACTGCAATGAAGTTACTGTGAAAATCCCCTAGTCGCCACATTCCACCGCCGCCTGTTCGGATACACAGAGGGAGAATTCAGAATGTCCAATTCACATAACAAGCACGACTTTCGGGACTTGTGGGAGGAAACCGGAGCCCCCTGAGGAAACCCACGCAGACACGGGGGGGAATGTGCAGACTCCGCCAGGATAGCGCTCCGGTGAAGCGTTTACTGTGTTCAGTGCGTTCTATGGATTGTTGCCGGGCGAATCGAGACGGGGCCTTTTTTGGGGGGGTTTAAACAGGGCTCCCCCTGTTGGTACTCAGTGTCTGTACTCGTTGGAGTTGAGAAGGATGAGAGGGGATCTTATTGAAACTTACAGGACACTGCGAGGCCTGGATAGAGTGGACGTGGAGAGGATGTTTCCACTTGTAGGAAAAACTAGAACCAGAGGCCACACAAACTCAGACTGACGGGACGATCCTTTAAAACAGAGATGAGGAGGAATTTCTTCAGCCAGAGGGTGGTGAATCTGTGGAACTCTTTGCCGCAGAAGGCTGTGGAGGCCAAATCACTGAGTGTCTTTTAGACAGAGATAGATAGGTTCCTGATTAATAAGGGGATCAGGGGTTATGGGGAGAAGGCAGGAGAATGGGGATGAGAAAATATCAGCCATGATTGAATGGCGGAGCAGACTCGATGGGCCGAGTGGCCTAATTCTGCTTCTATGTCTGATGGTTGAACCGCAGAGCGAGCAGACCTCCTCACCATTCCTGACTCCCCAAACCCTGACATTTTTGTCACCAATGAAAATAATACGGAGCTAATACAGTTTTGCTGAAGGCTGCGTAAGGACGCAGTGACATCATGGTATTGTAATAATAATAATCGCTTATTGTCACGAGCAGGCTTCAATGAAGTTACTGTGAAAGGCCCCTAGTCGCCACATTCCGGCACCTGTTCGTGGAGGCCGGTAGGGGAATTGAACCCATGCTGCTGCCTTGTTCTGTATTGCAAGCCAGCTGTTTAGCCCACTGTGCTAAACCGGCCCCTGTATTGTGCCCGGACTAGTAACCCGGAGGCCCCGCCTAATAGTCTGGTGACACCGGTTCCAATCCTACCGGGATGATTAGTGGAAGTTAAATTCAATCGCTAAACCTGGAGTGTGAAAACTAGCCTCTGCAATGGCGAATGTGAAACTACCACCAATTGTGCTAGACGTCCCTACCTGGTCCGGCCTAAGCGAGGGGGAGGGTGCCTCTTGAGTCTCTAAAGGTCCAAGTAGCAGGGCACGAGGAATATTACAATTCCAGTGGGGCTCTGTTTCCACGGAGCGAACGCCTGCCCCGGGACCTTCCGCCCTCCTTTTGAGCGACGTTTGAGTTCCGAGAGGTTAGTGGAGGGGTGGGTTTGGCAAAATCATTTAGCGTGCTCCAAAGATTAGGCCGCACGCTGTCTCAGAGTACAGCACAGGAACAGGCCCTTCGGCCCTCCAAGCCTGCGTCGACCTCGCTGCCCGTCTAAACTACAATCTTCTACACTTCCTGGGTCCGTGTCCCTCTATTCCCATCCTATTCATGTATTTGTCAAGATGCCCCTTAAACGTCACGATCGTCCCTGCTTCCACCACCTCCTCCGGCAGCGAGTTCCAGGCACCCACTACCCTCTGTGTAAAAAAACTTGCCTTGTACATCTACTCTAAACCTTGCCCCTCGCACCTTAAACCTATGCCCCCTAGTAATTGACCCCTCTGCCCTGGGGAAAAGCCTCTGACTATCCACTCTGTCTGTGCCCCTCGATTTGGACCAACCCCAGGACCTGACACTGCAAACCTTTCCGTTGGGCACATTTTAGTTTTGGCTCGGTTTTTAAAAATGGGATTTTGCTTTGAGAGGCGTGATCCTTTTGAACACGTTGGTGCAAACGCGGGGCGCCCGCGCCAAGTTAGCCCCCGGGCTGGAGCCTGAGGCCTAGTCGGCCCTGGATCCTGGGAGCCGGCCTCTCTCAGATTACTATGTCCGTGGCTGGCCTGTAGACCTGTTGCCACGGTAACCAGCCAGTTAAACCCTGACTAAATTTGTTTTTCTTCCTCTTTTGCTTCAGATTGTT
>NC_092737.1:35573883-35582252 GCF_047496885.1 Scyliorhinus torazame
GGTTGTGGGTGCCCCATCGTTGAATAGATTCAAGGCTGTAGGATAGACCGATTTGTGGTCTCTCAGGGGATTATGGGAGGCAAATTGGACTTGGAGCCATTATCGTCTAGTTTTGAGCGGTTTTGGTGTCTCGTGCAGGTGGGACTGTCTCAGGCTTGCATTCCCCGCCGGTCTGCCTCACCGTCTTTAAGGCCTCTCTCCTCAGCCGCCTCTTTGCTGGAGTGACCTCAGAAATGTGCTCCTGCACCGTGACAGGCTGCTGTTTACGTGCGGTGAGAACCAGAGAATCCACGGGGTGCAGAAGGAGGCCTTCGGTCCATCGGGTCTGCATTGCCCCCCCCCAACCCGAGGGAGCACCCTACCCAGGCCCCAATCCCCCGCCCTATCCCCGAAACCCCACCCAACCGGCACATCTTTGGACGATTTCCATTCATAAATATTGACTCTGGCATAAAAGCACCAGCCAAACAATCTTTCAACGGGTGGCAAGGCCAGGGGTTCAAGTCTCACCTCAGCACATTAGTTGGTCATGTGGTTTGTTGCACAAAATGGCCACCATAATGGCACACAGACATTAACGATGGGATATTCACACCTGAAGCCCATCGAGACCTTGGGGAGCTACGTGAGAAGGTAAATGCAAGTAATTTATTCCTTACGTTGGAGGGTTGAGGTGTTCAACTCTCTGCCAAACAAGCCTCACAACGCAGTTGACACCATGTCGGGGCATTGGCCGTGTTTGACCGATGGCGAATGGCCTCCGTCTTCGATTCTTCGTCTCTAAGCGGCCTCTGACGGCAGGAGAGGAGTTCATGAAGAAGTTCGAGAGGCGATTGACGAGAAGAGCATTGCTCAAAGAAGGCCTCCACCCTCAAACTCCCATCAGGTAATGTGCTTGGCGGGTGGCGACGCGGGACCGGTGGGGGGGGCACACATTCCAGACTGGTCACCCCAAATGTTTCTGTTCTGCACAGAGGCGTCAATGATATAACGACAGGCACAGCCAGGCTACCCAAGTGTTGCCCTCCACTGACACCATCCCAAAACCAAGGGTCATTCCAGGCAGGGAATCCCAGGGTTTCGGGGCCCAGACAGCAGGAGTTGGTGAGACATGGGAGCAGAATTAGGTCATTCGGCCCATCAGGTCTGTTCCGCCGTTCCATCATGGCTGATCCCATCCTGCCCTCAACTCCACCGTCCTGCCCGTTCTCCATAACCCTGTGGTGATGTGCATCAATGTAAATACACAAGGGGTTAATGTAAATACACTACGACTAAGTTAACACTAGAGGGAGCACCAGAGACGCTATGACATGCAGACATACAGCGAATGAACACATAGAATAGGACACGACCAATGGGCAGTCAGGACACCCAGAGGTGACACTACCACAAGGGGGCATTACACAACCCATATAAGGACAGGGCACACATGCTCTGGCTCTTTCCACAGGCGACACTTGGCGAGTTGGACAGGAGCAGGTAACCAACAATCCGCTGGCGAGTGCCCCAGCAGCCCATAATTCACCCATACCCACCATCACAGCTTCCGAAGTCAGATTGGCCTTCCTGAAAGCGAACCCTCGGAAGGCGACGGGCCCGGACGGGATCCCTGGTCGTGCACTCAGAGCCTGCGCGGACCAGCTGGCGGAGGTATTCACGGACATCTTTAACCTGTCCCTACTCCACTCCGAGGTCCCCACCTGCTTTAAGAAGACCACCATCATACCGGTACCAAAGAAGAACCAGGCAACGTGCCTCAATGACTACCGACTAGTGGCCCTGACTTCAGTCGGAATGAAGTGCTTCGAGAGGTTGATCATGAAGCGCATCACCTCCATACTCCCAGAACGCCTTGATCCACTGCAATTCGCATACCGCTGCAACCGGTCCACATCAGACACCATTTCCCTGGCCCTACACTCATCCCTAGAGCATCTTGAAAATAAGGACTCCTACATCAGACTCCTATTTATTGACTACAGCTCCGCCTTCAACACCATAATCCAGCCAAGCTCATATCAAACCTCCAAACCTAGGACTTGGCTCCCCACTCTGCAACTGGATCCTCGATTTTCTGACCAACAGGCCACAATCAGTAAGAATGAACAACAACACCTCCTCCACATAGTCCTCAACACCGGCGCCCCGCATGGCTGCATACTTAGCCCCCTACTCTACTCCCTGTACACACACGACTGCGTGGCAAAACTTGGTTCCAACTCCATCTACAAGTTTGCTGACGATACGACCATAGTGGGCCGGATCTCGAATAACGATGAGTCCGAATACAGGTGGGAGATAGAGAACCTAGTGGAGTGGTGTAGCGACAACAATCTCTCCCTCAATTCCAGCAAAACGAAGGAGCTGGTCATTGACTTCAGGAAGCAAAGTACCGTACACACCCCTGTCAGCATCAACGGGGCCGAGGTGGAGATGGTTAGCAGTTTCAAATTCCTAGGGGTGCACATCTCCAAATATCTGTCCTGGTCCACCCACGTCGACGCTACCACCAAGAAAGCACAACAGCGCCTATACTTCCTCAGGAAACAGGAAATTCGGCATGTCCACATTGACTCTTACCAACTTTTACAGATGCACCATAGAAAGCATCCTATCGGGCTGCATCACAGCCTGGTATGGCAACTGCTCGGCCCAGGACCGCAAGGAACTTCAGAGAGTCATGAACACCGCCCAGTCCATCACACGAACCACCTCCCATCCATTGACTCCATCTACACCTCCCGCTGCCTGGGGAAAGCGGGCAGCACAATCAAAGATCCCTCCCACCCGGCTTACTCACTCTTCATTTCACAGCGAAGGATGTGTCAGGAACTCTGCTGTCAGAAGGTCTGGCAACAGCGGGTTAAAGTCCGACAGGTTTGTTTGGAATCACTAGCTTTCGGAGCACAGCTCCTTCCTCAGGTGAATGAAGAGTTGGGTCCCACACGCATGAGTACGGCCTCAACCGGAGACCATAGAACGGACAGAAATGTGGAGTTGAGGACGAGAGGCGATCAGCCGTGATAGTATTGACTGGCAGAGCAGGCTCGAGGGGCTGAATGGCCTACTCATGCTCCTAGTTCTTATGTCGATGTTCCAGCTCAATCGCTCCCTCCGTATAAACCCTCCCGACCTGCTCGGTCTTGTCTCTCGTGGCCTCACTGCGCAGACCATTAGGAGCGTTGGTGAGGTCATCTCTGATCATCTCCTCCCGCCCTTAGTCAACCGCCCCCCCCCACCCACAATCCTTCCTGTGTTCACACTGGAACGAACAACGAACGCTGTCACACACTCTAACGCCGAACTACAGGCCTACAATTCAGAACACTTGGGCACCTGTCGAATTGCCAGATCTCACCGTCTGCGCCATCTTCAATGCTCTTATCCTATTTAGAACCAATACTATCGCTCTCTCTATCTCCCTCTCTCTCCCTCTCTCTCTCTCTCTCTCTCCCTTTCTAAGCCTCGCTCTCTCTCCATCTCTCTGCCTCTCTCTCTCCCTCTCTGCCTCTCTCTCTGTCTCTCTCTTTCTCCCTCTCCCTCTCTCTCTTTCTCCCTCTCTGTCTGTCTCCATTTCTCTCTCCCTCTCTGTCTCTCCCTCTCTCTGTGTCTCTCTCTGCCTCTCTCTCTCTCTCTCTCTCTCTCTCCTCTCTCTGTCTCTCCCTCTGCCTCCCTCTCTCTGTCTCTCTCTCTGTCTCTCTCTCTGTCTCTCTCTGCCTCTCTCTCTGTCACTCTCTGCCTCTCACTCTGTCTCTCTGTCGCTCTCTGTCTCTCTCTCCCTATGTCTCTCTCTCCCTCTGTCTCTCTCTCTGCCTCTTTCTCTCTCTGTCTCTCTCTCTCTTCGTCCCTCTCTCTCCCTCTGTCTTTCGCTCTGCCTCTCTCTCTCTGCCTCTCTGTCTGCCTCTCTCTCTGTCTCTCTCTCTCTCTCTGTCTTTCTCTCTCTCTCTGTCTCTCTCTGCCTCTCTCTCTGTCACTCTCTGCCTCTCACTCTGTCTCTCTGTCACTCTCTGTCTCTCTCTCCCTATGTATCTCTCTCCCTCTGTCTCTCTCTCTCCCTCTGTCTCTCTCTCTGCCTCTTTCTCTCTCTGTCCCTCTCTCTCTCTCTGTCCCTCTCTCTCCCTCTGTCCCTCTCTCTCCCTCTGTCTTTCTCTCTGCCTCTCTCTCTCTGCCTCTCTGTCTGCCTCTCTCTCTGTCTCTCTCTCTCTCTCTGTCTTTCTCTCTCTCTCTGTCTCTCTCTCTCTGTCTCTCTCTCTCTCTGCCTCTCTCTCCCTCACTCCCTCTGTCTCTCTCTGTCTCTGCCTCTCTCCCTCATTCTCTGTCTCTCTTCCTCTCTCTTCTCTCTCTGTCTCTCTCTCTCACTCTGTCTGTCTCTCTCTCCCTCTGGCTCTCTGTCTCTCTCTCTCATTCTCTGTCTCTCTCTCTCTTCCCCTCTCTGTCTCTCTCTCTCTCTGTCTCTGTCTCTCTGTCCCTCCCTCTCTCTCTCTCTGTCTCTCTCTCTTCCCCTCTCTGTCTCTCTCTCTCTCTGTCTCTGTCTCCCTCCTCTCTCTCTTCCTCTCTCCCTCTCTTGCTCCCTCCCTCTTCACTCCCCCTGCTATAGGCCTTACCGCCACTACCCTCAAGTCCAAGGAACACAGATTTGAAAGTCTTTGACAAACAAATGGGCGGGCCAACAACGAATCATCGAGGAGTTCCCGCCACCGCTAAAACTACTCGGCATTCAAAGCTCATTCGGGGATGTAAAGATGATCGTCGCTGCCGCCCGACCCCCTCACCTCCGACCATAAGTGTGAGGAGCTCACGGACTTCCGTGTCGGATAGATCGGGACCATCCATTCAGCTGCTTCCCTCCTTTCCCTTGACCAAACGTTTGGGTCAAACATTCTCGACGTTGCCCGCTGCCCTCGCGTGACCTCTGATCTTTCTCTTGATCCCACCACACTTCCTGCAGCACTGTCTCCAATCCCATTTCCCCATGAGACCCACCTCCTGCCCCCTCATCCCCATTGCCAGCAAAATGTTCACCACACAACTTCCCTTCATAGAATCCCTACCGTGCAGGGGGGGGTGCCCATAGAGTCTGCACCGACCCAACTAGGCCCACTATCCCTGTAAAGCCATCCATGTCTTGTTAAGAGGAAAAAGGTGACTTATGTAAGGCTGAGGAAACAAGGTTCAGACAGGGCGTTGGAGGGATACAAGATAGCCAGGAGGGAACTGAAGAAAGGGATTAGGAGAGCTAAGAGAGGGCATGAACAATCTTTGGCGGGTAGGATCAAGGAAAACCCCAAGGCCTTTTACACATATGTGAGAAATATGAGAATGACTAGAGCGAGGGTAGGTCCGATCAAGGACAGTAGCGGGAGATTGTGTATTGAGTCTGAAGAGATAGGAGAGGTCTTGAACGAGTACTTTTCTTCTGTATTTACAAATGAGAGGGGCGATATTGTTGGAGATACATGTGTGAAACAGATTGGTAAGCTCGAGGAAATACTTGTTCGGAAGGAAGATGTGTTGGGCATTTTGAAAAACTTGAGGATAGACAAGTCCCCCGGGCCTGTCGGGATATATCCAAGGATTCTATGGGAAGCAAGAGATGAAATTGCAGAGCCGTTGGCAATGATCTTTTCATCCTCACTGTCAACAGGGTGGTACCAGGGGATTGGAGAGTGGCGAATGTCGTGCCCCTGTTCAAAAAAGGGACTAGGGATAACCCTGGGAATTACAGGCCAGTTAGTCTTACTTCGGTGGTAGGCAAAGTAATGGAAAGGGTACTGAAGGATAGGATTTCTGAGCATCTGGAAAGACACTGCTTGATTAGGGATAGTCAGCACGGATTTGTGAGGGGTAGGTCTTGCCTTACAAATCTTATTGAATTCTTTGAGGAGGTGACCAAGCATGTGGATGAAGGTAAAGCAGTGGATGTAGTGTACATGGATTTTAGTAAGGCATTTGATAAAGTTCCCCATGGTAGGCTTATGCAGAAAGTAAGGAGGCATGGGATAGTGGGAAATTTGGCCAGTTGGATAACGAACTGGCTAACCGATAGAAGTCAGAGAGTGGTGGTGGATGGCAAATATTCAGCCTGCATCCCAGTTACCAGTGGCGTACCGCAGGATCAGTTCTGGGTCTCTGCTGTTTGTGATTTTCATTAATGACTTGGATGAGGGAGTTGAAGGGTGGGTCAGTAAATTTGCAGACGATACGAAGATTGGTGGAGTTGTGGATAGTAAGGAGGGCTGTTGTCGGCTGCAAAGAGACATGGATAGGATGCAGAGCTGGGCTGAGAAGTGGCAGATGGAGTTTAACCCTGAAAAGTGTGAGGTTGTCCATTTTGGAAGGACAAATATGAATGCGGAATACAGGGTTAACGGTAGAGTTCTTGGCAATGTGGAGGAGCAGAGAGATCTTGGGGTCTATGTTCATACATCTTTGAAAGTTGCCACTCAAGTGGATAGAGCTGTGAAGAAGGCCTATGGTGTGCTCGCGTTCATTAACAGAGGGATTGAATTTAAGAGCCGTGAGGTGATGATGCAGCTGTACAAAACTTTGGTAAGGCCACATTTGGAGTACAGTGTACAGTTCTGGTCGCCTCATTTTAGGAAGGATGTGGAAGCTTTGGAAAAGGTGCAAAGAAGATTTACCAGGATGTTGCCTGGAATGGAGAGTAGGTCTTACGAGGAAAGGTTGAGGGTGCTAGGCCTTTTCTCATTAGAACGGAGAAGGATGAGGGGCGACTTGATAGAGGTTTATAAGATGATCAGGGGAATAGATAGAGTAGACAGTCAGAGACTTTTTCCCCGGGTGGAACAAACCCGGGGACAAGGGGACATAAATTTAAGGTGAAAGGTGGAAGATATAGGAGGGATATCAGAGGTAGGTTCTTTACCCAGAGAGTAGTGGGGGCATGGAATGTACTGCCTGTGGAAGTAGTTGAGTCGGAAACATTAGGACCTTCAAGCAGCTATTGGATAGGTACATGGATTACAGTAAAATGATAGTGTAGATTTATTTGTTCTCAAGGGCAGCACGGTAGCATTGTGGATAGCACAATTGCTTCACAGCTCCAGGGTCCCAGGTTTGATTCCGGCTTGGGTCACTGTCTGTGCGGAGTCTGCACGTCCTCCCCGTGTCTGCGTGGGTTTCCTCCGGGTGCTCCGGTTTCCTCCCACAGTCCAAAGATGTGCGGGTTAGGTGAATTGGCCAATGATAAATTGCCCTTAATGTCCAAATTGCCCTTGGTGTTGGGTGGAGGTGTTGAGTTTGGGTAGGGTGCTCTTTCCAAGAGCCGGTGCAGACTCAAAGGGCCGAATGGCCTCTTTCTGCACTGTAAATTCGATGATAATCTATGATTAATCTAGGACAAAGGTTTGGCACAACATCGTGGGTCGAAGGGTCTGTTCTATGCTGTATTTTTCTATGTTCTATGTTCTAATCTTTTTGGACACTAAGGGGCAATTTATCATGGCCAATCCAGCTAACCTGCACATCTTTGGACTGTGGGAGGAAACCGGAGCACCCGGAGGAAACCCACACAGACACGGGGAGGACGTGCAGACTCCGCACAGACAGTGACCCAGCGGGGAATCGAACCCGGGTCCCTGGCGCTGTGAAGCCACTGTGCCCTCTAAAAGAGCCGCATTAATGGTTGTCCCCTTTAAGGGGACCTTGATCGCGAGCTCCTTGACGGGAGGGCCCTGCTGGATGGGATAGCCAGGGTTTGGCCCCCTCGGCAAGAAAGTCCGCTCCTTGAGGGGCTTTTCCCGAGGTGCTGGCCGTGAGGCCTCTTTTCCAGGCTCAATTTGACGATATTGTTACCAGGGCTGTGAAAAGGGTCCGTGTTTGTGTGTCCCAGGGCTGAAGGCGACACACATGTTTACTCGAAACACGAGCGGGCTCCTATTGCAGGTCCTCGTGAGTCGGGGTGAACCGAGGTTCCTGGCCACTGGTCTGATCGAATAAACAAAAGCCACAGCTGTTCATTCCGGTGACGGCCTGGAAGAGTGCCGGATTAGTTTCAAGCCCGACCTTTCACCTTTTCTCGGCCTGCCACCGAGAGGAAGCCTCACCTGAGGCCTCAATGGCGGGGGGGGGGTTCCCCCCGTGTGGAAACACGTCCCACGTAGGGTGAGACTGGACCTGCGTGGCGTCGGATGACAGACCGACGCTCTCTGCGCGGGCCCTCGTTGGCCAGTCATTTATCCAGACGTCCGTTTAAGGGGGTTCACCGAGGCGATTTCTTCTGGGATGGTTCGGGAATGAAGGCCAGGATCCCAAGGTCCTTCGGAGGAGCACCAGGAAACAAAACGTGACCCTCCCCCCCCCCCCCGGGCCTCAGAAGGAGATTTAATGAGCATCGTAAAGGGACA